>NC_138244.1:1368615-1401115 GCF_964197995.2 Scardinius erythrophthalmus
AGGCCAGAAGACTGTAATTAAGCAAGCCGCTCTGTGGTTGTGACTGCATGAGCGCTGCTCCGCCATTCCGCTAATTGAGACAAGTGAAGCCCATTTTTCCCAGCTGACAAGGCAGCGCCACGGAGAATGACAACATAAGAAGCGCCATTTTTTAACACAGCTGAAATATAATACTACTGTTTCTGTATCACGAAATGTAGTTTTAAGAGTTTTTCAGGCGAGAATGTAGTTGTTTAAAGCTCAAATCTGCGGTTTATTTAAAGATTTATGAAACTTTTATCCAGTTGTGAGATCCAGCGATGACCGGACGCTCGGCGTTCATGTACCCCGCCTGGAGCAGCCTTTCCTCGGCTAGACGTTCTGGCGTCTGTAGTGGTTAAACATGAGATATAATTGTCTATATCTAACGGGCGATTTTTGGTCTTGTGAATCTATAATTTGTTCCCTGGGCAATCGTTTTGGCTGAGGGGAAGTTTCATAACTTTATAAGCTATTTAACTTTACCATTGTCTAGTTAGACTAGAGCGCTGACTTTGTATGTTTGACTGAATTGTTTGCTTTATTTGTATAGCTTCTTGTACCTTTTACTTATACTTGTATAATGGCTAATATTGATAAAAGTGAAATTTAACAAAAAGAGACTAGGTTGAGTTTTGTCATTTTAAATCTTAAAACGAAGATGATCTGTAAAGTTGTTTACTGCAACATCTGTTGTTTAGTACAAATGCACATATTGCCTGGACCATATTAAAATGTTTAATATTTTTATATTATATTTAAAACGAAAAGAGGCAGGTTTGTGTTTTATATATATATTTTTTTATAAATAGGCAAACGTTATGTGCAGTGAATATAATCAATACGCGTTGCCTGAACCACATTTGTGAGGCTATAATGTTTAAGATTTCTTTAAATGAAAACGAAAAGAGTTAGTATGGTGTTTTATAACATATTTCGTTGCCTAAAATATATACATAAGGCTTGTTTGAGATGCGCCTTGCCTCGCCTGAAATGTAGGCGAGAGTATACGGCTGCAGTGAGAGGAGGAGTGAAAAAAGCGCAGCAAGCCGGACAGTTCTCTCTTCTCGCAGTGGATCTGACACCTGTGAGATCAAAGATGGATATCGCGGGATTCACCGGATTCACGCCCGTGCACAGTGTTGCTAATAAACTGGATGGAATTTAAGTTCTGTTGCTTTTGTATGAAAATAAATATAATAAACAAGACACCCAAAGTACCCTACTTATTTAATTCCATTCCAAATACATGTTTATCAGTCTTTTTTCTTTAATACAGACATGTGTTATTTTTATTTTTTTTTATATAAAAATTACATTGCATAACCCATAGAGATCGCACTGAGATAGTTTGGGAATATTACCACATAACTTATACACATAAAACATGATATCAGAGTTTTAAAATCAAACATTTTAAAAGAGAACAATACATCACGGTTGTTTAAACCAATGAACATCAAGCTGTGTCGTCAGCAAGTCGTTTCCCATCATGCTTTTGATCAGCGCAGTCAGTGGAGAGCAACTGCGCTCGACTGCAGAATCCGACAGGTGAGCCTTGCGCTCGCGAGAGATTTTTGACATACGTCAGCATGACATCAGAGCAAGGCGGACCGCACTCGGACACATTTCTAACCGGCATGCAACTCGCGCTGATCACCGGTGATCGATTCTGCGCAGATTTTGCTCATCTCAAACAAGCCTATAGATAACCGGAGTAGCAGAGTGAGCTGAGTGACGCGCGTGTAATGGAGGCCAGCTAGTAGTTGCTGTGCGAGTAAACCTCACTCCTCTGATCTCAATAGGCGCGCTGTGTCAGAAGGTGGGCGGGGTTAGGATTTCCCAAGATTTTCCAAGATGGCGCCGCCCATACCCCCCATAAACAGCTTCAAACCATAAGCTGTTTCTCAATTCCAAGAATGCAGAGAACGGACTTGTGTTCTCGTGGAGACCGGTCTTGTCAAGCCCTTGGAAGAACAAACTCGGAACCGGCCGCAATCACTTCTGGGACACCAGGCGAGTACTAGCTCAAGTCTGCATTCGATGCATCCTCAGTATCAAGAACACATCCGGGTTCTTTCATGCGTCCTCTGTACTTGCGTTCTTGAACTTCGGGTCTGAACTTCGACGGTTAATGATGACGTAAAACGAGAACACAAGGAGGCAAGATCACTGAAGAAGGCATATTGAGAAACACCCATAGACTGTAAAAAATATGGACAAAGCGTCTGTGACGTCACCCATAGACTTTCTGAAGAACGGGTTTAAAGCCGTTTATGGGGGGTATGGGCGGCGCCATCTTGGGAAATCCTAACCCCGCCCACCTTCTGACGCAGCACGCGTCACTCAGCTCGCTCTGCTACTCCGGTTATCTCTGTGTATATTTTAGGCAACGAAATATGTTATAAAACACCATACTAACTCTTTTCGTTTTCATTTAAAGAAATCTTAAACATTATAGCCACACAAATGTGGTTCAGGCAACGCGTATTGATTATATTCACTGCACATAACGTTTGCCTTTTTATATAAAAAAAATATATATATATAAAACACAAACCTGCCTCTTTTCATTTTAAATATAATATAAAAAATATTAAACTTTTTAATATGGTCCAGGCAATATGTGCATTTGTACTAAACAACAGATGTTGCAGTAAACAACATTACAGATCATCTTCTTTGTATTAAAATTTAAAATGACAAAACTCAACCCAGTCTCTTTTTATTAAATTTCACTTTTATCAATATTAGCCATTATAAAAGTAAAAGGTAAAGTTACAAGAAGCTATACAAATAAAGCAAACAATTCAGTCAAACATACAAAGTCAGCGCTCTAGTCTAACCACAACGGTTAAGTTAAATAGCTTATAAAGTTATGAAACTTCCCCTCAGCCAAAACGATTGCCCAGGGAACAAATTATAGATTCACAAAACCAAAAATCGCCCGTTAGATATAGACAATTATATCTCATGTTTAACCACTACAGAGACGCCAGAGTCAGCGGCAAACCTCAGAACGTCTAGCCGAGGAAAGGCTGCTCCAGGCGGGGTACATGAGCGCTGAGCGCCCGGTCATCGCTGGATCTCACAACTGGATACAATTTTCATAAATCTTTATAAATAAACCACAGATTTGAGCTTTAAACAACTACATTCTCGCCTGAAAAACTCTTAAAACTACATTTCATGATACAGAAACAGTAGTATTATATTTCAACTGTGTTAAAAAATGACGCTTCTTGTGTTGTCATTCTCTGTGGCGCTGCCTTGTCAGCTGTCAATCAAGCTGTCAATCAAAGTTAACCACGCCCTTATTGTCATACATTTTATATCTAAATACGATCTAAACTAACGAGTTAGAAAAAATTCACTCCCCTCACAGTTGTCAGGCACTCGGAACCTATTGAAAAATACAATAAATGTCCATGGGACCAACCTGTAAAAACAAAAGCTATTTTAACATGGGGGCTATGGACATTTGCTCCCTTTTGGGACCTTCCCCTAGCGGATATTAGATGTATTGCAGTTTTTCGCACTTCCGGGTAGGCTTCATTTTTCAGATCAGACCCTCCTCGTCTCCTCTCTCCTCCGTCCTCCATCCTATGACCCGGAAACCGATCAAGCTCAGCCATCTTGAAGGACGTATGTTCGAGTTTTTCGAACGTTTTTCGAGTATGGCTCTCTGTGTCACGTAAGATTGGGCGGAATTTCCTTATATGGGTCCTAAGGGCACTTCTCCGCGGGCGCGCGCACACTCGTAGACCAGACAGACAGACAGAGACAGAGAGACAGAGAGAGAGAGAGAGAGAGAGAGAGAGAGAGAGAGAGAGACAGAGAGAGAGAGAGAGAGAGAGAGAGAGAGAGAGAGAGAGAGTGAAAGCAGTACAAACGCTCTGGTCAGCTCACCAAAGAAGGGTGTTTTTGGTCACCAGGGCAAGACAACCCTGCACAGATTCCTAAAGAACCCAGCGTTAAGGTAAAAGTGGATGCAGATTGTTTCTCCGGGCCAAAAACGGAGTTGTGCGAGACTGTTCCCTCCATTTCGTCGAGGATGATTGTTTTATAAACAAAGCCCAGATCGACGGATTTGCAGATAGTCTAATGCGAGCAGTCGTAATAATCAAGGAACTGTGCGGCCATACCATGGGTGCAGCAGGCGTAATGATATGACGCAGAGTTCATTGATTATTAACATAAGTGAAAAATAAAGTGGTTGAAAGAGTTTCTATTGAAGCTGGATTCAATATGGTTTCACATTCCAAAAAGTATTTTCAAGAGGTTCGGTGGGTTAAACTTTCTTTTGAAATGTGACTTTGAAATTTCTAAAATACCTTTTAAATTATCTGAGTTTCATAAACAAGTTTTGCATCATTGGAAGATGGTATTTACCCATAACTTTACACCTCATTGTGCCACCTTGTGGAATAATAGAGTAATTGTATCAAACAAAAAGTCTTTGTTCAACCAGCTTTGGTTTGACCAAGGCATTATCTTTGTACATGACATTTTAGATATAAATTGTGAAATCTTAGATTTAAAAAACAAATGTAATAATATTCAATGTTCTCTTAAAGAATATAAGAAAATCTGTAAATCTATCCCAGTGAATTTTATACAGCTGATAAAAAGCACAATTAGTTTTTCTAATGTCCAAATCAAACTTCCAAACTTAACGATAGGAGAATTAAACATTACGGACAAAAAATGTGACAACAAATATTTAAATAAAGCTTTCAAAGGATATATATATATATATCATGATTATGATAGGAAGATAAAACTTAAAATATTAGATAATCCAACAATTGCAGTAAAACATTGGAAATTTATAAAATGGCCAATTGCACCCAAAGTAAAAGAAATGCAATTTAAAATTCTTAACAACCACTCTCCATCTGCGGAGACACTGAGGGGTAGATTTGGTTTTGAAGTTGATCCTTGCGACTTTTGTCATGAAAACCCAGAACAAACAGAACATTTATTCTTCCTTTGCTCAGTTAGTAGGAAGTTCTGGCAAGATGTTCATAGCTGGTTAAATAATAAATTAGTGAACTTGAACAATTTACAATAGAAGATATTCTTATTTATAATTCTAAACTGACGAGGGATTTTTCCCTTTTGATTAACCTGATCATCATTATGGGTAAATACCACATTCACAAAAATAAATGGAAAAAACAATTGCCAAATGTAAACTGTTTTAAAAATGAATTTCGTATGTTATTATCCTCTTTGAACCTTGTAAAAAATTCTAATCAAAATGTAGAAGCTATTTGTTATGCTGCTGAAATGTTTTTGGTCCTGTAACACATTATTTATTTGAGAACAATGCCTTATTTTATTTAAATTATTTATTTATTTATTTATTTTTATTTATTTTTTTATTTATATATATCTATATTTTTTTTTTCATTGTCAAATCTGCATTTTGTTGATGCCTTGCCTGTTTTTTTGTTGTTGTCTCCATGAGAGTTTGTAAAAAGCCTTTCTCAGCTGTGATTTAATAAAGTTTATTCAGCAGCAAATCAGGATCTTGGCAGAATTTCTGAAAGATCAGTGTTTGTTGGAAATGGAGCACACAATATATAATATTGTATTAATAAAATACAAAGGTTTACATTTCATATGCAATTCAAAATAAAACATTAATTTGTTTCCTAAAAACAGATGAGAGCAGATATATGAGGCTGAAGGTAAATCTGGGAACACAAACTTTGCAGAGTTGCATTAACTAGATTAAACTGTCAGTGATTACCTGCTTCATTCAACTCCGTCTTAAAGTTCATAAAGACACATATTATGGTTTGTTTGTGTCATTATTTTTATTCATTTTATAAATTGAAAATGTTGTGTAATCCGCATTCAATCATCAAAATGATCAAATGTTATTTATTTAGCTGTGATTAAACTTACAGAGAAACTTCTGAAACAATCCCAATATTTCTCATCATTGGCATGTATATTAAACACAATCATAACCAATTTTATGAATGATAAAAAACTGGAACTGAAGAATATAAACACTGATACACACACCTTTATTCCTTTAAAAACACTTTTATTAATTTATATATATATATACACTCACCTAAAGGATTATTAGGAACACCTGTTCAATTTCTCATTAATGCAATTATCTAATCAACCAATCACATGGCAGTTGCTTCAATGCATTTAGGGGTGTGGTCCTGGTCAAGACAATCTCCTGAACTCCAAACTGAATGTCAGAATGGGAAAGAAAGGTGATTTAAGCAATTTTGAGCGTGGCATGGTTGTTGGTGTCAGACGGGCCGGTCTGAGTATTTCACAATCTGCTCAGTTACTGGGATTTTCACGCACAACCATTTCTAGGGTTTACAAAGAATGGTGTGAAAAGGGAAAAACATCCAGTATGCGGCAGTCCTGTGGGCGAAAATGCCTTGTTGATGCTAGAGGTCAGAGGAGAATGGGCCGACTGATTCAAGCTGATAGAAGAGCAACTTTGACTGAAATAACCACTCGTTACAACCGAGGTATGCAGCAAAGCATTTGTGAAGCCACAACACGCACAACCTTGAGGCGGATGGGCTACAACAGCAGAAGACCCCACCGGGTACCACTCATCTCCACTACAAATAGGAAAAAGAGGCTATAATTTGCACGAGCTCACCAAAATTGGACAGTTGAAGACTGGAAAAATGTTGCCTGGTCTGATGAGTCTCGATTCCTGTTGAGACATTCAGATGGTAGAGTCAGAATTTGGCGTAAACAGAATGAGAACATGGATCCATCATGCCTTGTTACCACTGTGCAGGCTGGTGGTGGTGGTGGTGTAATGGTGTGGGGGATGTTTTCTTGGCACACTTTAGGCCCCTTAGTGCCAATTGGGCATCGTTTAAATGCCACGGCCTACCTGAGCATTGTTTCTGACCATGTCCATCCCTTTATGACCACCATGTACCCATCCTCTGATGGCTACTTCCAGCAGGATAATGCACCATGTCACAAAGCTCGAATCATTTCAAATTGGTTTCTTGAACATGACAATGAGTTCACTGTACTAAAATGGCCCCCACAGTCACCAGATCTCAACCCAATAGAGCATCTTTGGGATGTGGTGGAACGGGAGCTTCGTACCCTGGATGTGCATCCCACAAATCTCCATCAACTGCAAGATGCTATCCTATCAATATGGGCCAACATTTCTAAAGAATGCTTTCAGCACCTTGTTGAATCAATGCCACGTAGAATTAAGGCAGTTCTGAAGGCGAAAGGGGGTCAAACACAGTATTAGTATGGTGTTCCTAATAATCCTTTAGGTGAGTGTATATATATATATATATATATATATATATATATATTATTATTTAATTTTTTTTTTTTTTTTTTCTGTAATCAGCTTCCCTGGTTTTCATATGTTTTACAATTATATGTGAATGAATGGGAACAGACTACAATAATGCAATCAAATAATTATCAAATAGATAAAATGAATTATATGAAAAACCCATATAAGCACTTAATCATAAAAGCAGTTTCTAAATAATGGTCAATTACAATTTGAAAGCAAAATTGTTCTCACTTGTTAATTGATTTGGATTCATACAATATATAAAGTGTTCAAGTGAGCGGAGGTGAATGAGGAAAAATAGAGAAGAGAGGGAAGGTCAAGTCAATGATGAAATTTACACACACAGCCCAACGCCATAACGTGAAGATTTAAAGGAGACATATCATGCTTTTAAATTGTTCCTTTTTACATATAAATCATACATTTGTAGTCTATATAAAGCGGAACTGCAATGCTTGGGTCTGAATTCTTCATTATTATAGCTCCACAGGCCCCTTTTCTACCCCTTTTCTGATGTGCGTTTGAAAGCAACTCGTTTTGGTGCGGTCTCTTTAAATACAATTGAGACACTTCATACCCCGCCCACACTCGGTTCAACTCCACCCCGTTCGGCCATTTTTGTAGTCTGATAGCAGAGATACGATTATCTAGCGGCACAGAAACTTTTTATTCACACGTTATTAACAAAATGTCAACAACGGAAGACTTGTCCAGCCAGCCTTACATGTTCGAGCCAGAGTTGGAGCAGGAGCGAGATGAAAATGAAGACGACGAACCTGTAGAACGTCTTCATATGGATGTATCGCAATGGTGTGTTACTGTATTTACACATGAAACTTTGGTCTTCCGACCTTTTACCACCGTGTCGATTTATTTTGATTAATATGGGCGAGGGAGAGAGAGCAAGACAGCGTCTAGTTTGGAGATGGTGATGTCTTGTTTACACTTTCGCCTGGCTCTGAAGAGAGAGAGAGTGTGCGCGCGCGACCGGGTCTCTCTCTCTGCTCGTTCTTTCAGTTAAACATGTGCCCTGTCACGCGCGGCAGTTCATCTACATTAGACGGTGTAATGAAGCGTGTGGGTTACTACATCCAACAACCGAACATTTTAACTTACCCTCTCGTAACTTCTGCATCCTTTAGCTTGGACTACAAAATTGCAGCGAGAAATAAAAATGGCGGATTGCTCGAAGTGTTGGGCCGGAAGTCAATGTCCTTATTTGGCAGTTCCGCTGCAAATACTGTGACGTAATAGTTCACAAAACGTCATAGATAACAGAAAAATCGGAACAGGTTGAAAAATATGACCAAAACAGAATATACCCTTACAGAAAAAACACATGAACTTCACATGTGCAAAAACTCATGTGGTCATGTGATTTTGCACATGTGAAATTTAACATGTGTTTTGCACATGGGAAATGTGTGCTTTTGGAACATTTACACATGTGATTACATGTGAAACACATGTGAAACCCATGTGATCACATGTGAAACATGTAAAATTCCCATGTGAAACCTATAATCACATGTGAAACCCATGAGATCACATGTGAAACCTATAATCACATGTGAAACCCATGAGATCACACGTGAAACCCATGAGATCATATGTGAAACCTATAATCACATGCGAAACGTAAAATTCCCATGCGAGACCCATGAGGTCACATGTGAAACCTGAAATTCCCATGTGAAACCCATGAGGTCACATGTGAAACCCATGAGATCATATGTGAAACCTATAATCACATGCGAAACGTAAAATTCCCATGTGAAACCTATAATCACATGTGAAACCTATAATCACATGTGAAACCCATGAGATCACATGTGAAACCTATAATCACATGTGAAACCCATGAGATCACATGTGAAACCTATGAGATCACATGTCAAACCCATGAGATCACATGTGAAACCTATAATCACATGTGAAACCCATGAGATCACATGTGAAACCTGAAATTCCCATGTGAAACCCATGAGATCATATGTGAAACCTATGAGATCACATGTGAAACCTGAGATCACATGTCAAACCCATGAGATCACATGTGAAACCTATAATCACATGTGAAACCCATGAGATCACATGTGAAACCTATGAGATCACATGTGAAACCTATAATCACATGTGAAACCCATGAGATCACATGTGAAACCTGAAATTCCCATGTGAAACCCATGAGATCATATGTGAAACCTATGAGATCACATGTCAAACCCATGAGATCACATGTGAAACCTATAATCACATGTGAAACCCATGAGATCACATGTGAAACCTGAAATTCCCATGTGAAACCCATGAGATCATATGTGAAACCTATAATCACATGCGAAACGTAAAATTCCCATGCGAGACCCATGGAATAACATTTGAAACCCATCAACAATCTATGTTAAACCTACACCCCATGTAACCTGCAACTTCATGTGAAACCCATGTAAAAATCATTAAGCACTATACCACAGAAAACAGTAGGCCTACCATGTTCTTTTGTAGGGCCTAATGTTTCCCAACATTAAAACAAATAATTCAAATTAAGCTTTTATTTCATTTCAAAATATGCAGGACAAATTGAATGTTTAAAACAAAGCAAAACCAAATTAAAATTATACATTAAAAAAAGCCTCTAAAACGATGATGTATAAGGGCGTGTGTGTGTGTATTGTGTGTTTGTGAACGTGTGTTGTCTCAGTCCTCTGTCTCCTTCAGCAGGCATCCTGTTTTGGGATAGAAAAACAATCAAAGATTAGGGCAGTGCAAACAATATCAGTCTATCCTGATAAATAAAATTTTCTTTCTTTTCTTTCTGGATTTCAGGATTGTATCTGTTAATGTCAAGTGATGACTGGTCTATGTATATTGGCTGTAGCCAAATATATAAACAAGCAGATCCTACAGCATGCCCTCTAGAAGGTTCTAAGGATTACACATTTATTAGTATCTTTGTAGGTTGGTTGGTGTTTTAATGGCATGCCAGCCAAGGTTCCTTGGCATGTAAGAAGTTGAAATGCTATAAAAGAGCAATAAAAAAAAAAAAAAAAACGTATATATGGTCTTTAAAGTTTCCTTTGGATAAAAACCTTAAAATGGATTTAGTGTCATTGGTATCTTAGCAATACCCAATCCTGTGCCCAATTATCAAGCATTTCTGAAGATCTTAATGAGTTGGTTCAGCTGTGTTTGATTAGGGCTGGAGCTGAGCTTTGCAGGAAGGTAGATCTTCAGAAGCGTGATTGGGCACCCCTGATATGCAGAATAAATTAGTGTTGGGCGATATGCTCAATTTTCATATCATCCTATCGTCAGCCTGTTCGAGCGGCGATACACGATATTATTGTTTGACTCAGAGTATTCCATTTATTATGTCTGTTGTGATGTAAATAAAGTATTCCAACATGAAATCGGGAAACTTACGGACACATATCTTCTCATGCCGTTACATAGGATTTTGACAGTACTTCTGCACAAGATGAAAACACATTTAAGAAAGATTCAAAGTTTGCGCCCGCGAAAAGCTCGCTCTGTCTGGAGTTTAAAATGGATTAACACGTTTACGTGACCATACATGCATGGTCGGCTTATTAAGCATAATAGCATTAAGAACATGGATGTAAACGTGCTCTTATTCCCTAAAAGTGAAAGCAAAATGGTCCTAACTTTTGGCATCTGTCTCTTCATTAAAGTCTGCGTGAATCGGAAGTTGCAACCGACTTTATTTCAGTGTTGTGACGCATTTCCAAGTGAAAGGGAATATTGAACAGAGGGCAGGGTTTTACTTTAGCGCTCCTCCTCTCCATCTCTGCTCATAGCAGACTAACGGTTGGACGGGAGGGTTAAGGATGTTCAAACCCAACTCGTCAAACAGACGTCATCAGAGAAGGGACGCCATTCCAGGGCGAAAGCAAATTTTCAGATTTTGATTAATGATTACCACGACAAACAATTAGTTTTCTGTGTATTAACTTAAACAGATTAATTGTTCACCTAAAGACAAAGTAATGTGCACTAACAAAGTAAATAGGGTCAATTTTTATTTCATGATATACGTTTTCTTTTAAGGCGGTGTTTGAAGCTGCTTTTGATTTTCACAGATGACTGTGTTGCTGTGTTCGGATCTAAAGACCGTTAGCTATTAGCCTATATATTTTTAGTGATATTATTATTATTAATAATTTGTAATTGTATTGTTATTAGTCAGTCATTAAATGTTTTGTGAATATGCTATGGAAACAAAAAATGCTGGCGAACAGCAATGTCGTTTTCATCTTGGCTTAAACAACTGTATAAAAGTGATGCATCTTTTTTATAAAAAGCACTATTGACAATTTGTGAATAGATCACAAAATAGACTGAGGAATAGACTGATGTTGGATCATCTGAAGATTACCTTTCTGCTCGTCTCCTCAGATCTTTTAACTTTTGTGCCATGCAGACCTTGATCTCAGTGCCTCCGATGTGTCTTTTTGACATGGTCTGTAAGAAATGAGATTGATAACATTAAAATTTGAAAACAAGTTTGGAATGCCAAAGAGGGCCTAAATAATCCAATAATCCATACTGTGTAAAAAAGATGTCAATGATTCATCAAAAAGTGCAAAAGTATTATTTTCATTAGAGTATGACCTCTCTTTAAAGGCAGGGTAGGTAGGATTTTTCAAAAAAAAAACATTCCAAATTTGTTTAAACTGTCTTTATATACCAATACATAATTAAAATGTAAGTACTCTGAAAAAGAGAGTATAAAAATCGAGTGTATGTAGACCTCTCACGACTGTTGTAAACACAGCTCATTATTTCCATTCACTCCACCCCCTCCCTTCTGGGCTCCTTCCAAAGCCACGCCCCCAAAACACATGAACGCGGGAGGAGAGGAAGGAGCGCAGTGCATGCAGTGACATCATGTCAGAATCACATGTAATACATAAAATGGGAGAGAGGCCGCACTATGCTTAAATATATTTTTATTTTTATTTGCACAGACGCGTTTCGGCGCGTGCCTTCCTCAGTGTGCAACAGCTTTGTTGCACACTGAGGAAGGCATGCGCCGAAACGCGTCTGTGTTAATTTCCTCTGGCTTTATCCAGTGCCTGTTTCGTTGCAGCCTTTTCTGCCTCCGATTTTCTTTTTTTAGCCTTTTTATCAGGGCGAGTAGTTACAAGCAAAGCTGGCATTGGTAGTTTTTGCTGCATTTTATCTGCCATTGTGCCGCAAACTCCTGCTTACTCGGTGTAGTGAGCTGAATATTTCCGGGAACGGTGACACGTGATGAGTGCACGCAGGGCTGTGCACGCAGTGGGGCTCGGGCACGAGACATGAAGGCATCTGATTGGTTCTTTACATTCGGACCGAGTGGCAGTGATTGGTCAGAGTTTTTACTGTCCTGCAGCTGCTACAGAGGTCTGATTGTTTTCATTCCTTTTTCTGAGCACATAAATGTATTGACTACTCTCAGGATGGAAGGACCATTTCACCCAGTATAAAAAAAAGTGTTTCTGAACAGGATTACCTACCATAGCTTTAAATTGGAGACGTGAAAAAGAACATTTTTGTGTGCTAAAGGAGTCATGAAATGGATAATCAAAATATTCTTGATATTTACACATTTAAGAGGTGAGATTAGAAAATGATCACATTTACAAACATTGGACATTTTTAGCGCAAAACACTTCACAAACTTTATGAACTCCAGGAACAAAATATAAAATACTGAAACGGCATTTAAAGCGTCAACGATTTAAAGTGCCAACGATTTCGATTTTGGCACACTGCAGCAGCTGAGTACTAAGGAGCGAATGTACAGTGAAGTGACAACGTGACATTAGGGGTGTCGAAATTAATCGTTTCAACGATGCATCGCGATGCAAACGAGGACGATTCGGTATCGGTATAGTAATAGACCATAACCGATTATAATGTACTGACACTTTTCTGACGTCATTTGTCGCGTACGTGCTTTGTCGCGGTAGCACTGAGGAAGGGCGAGACGCGAGTGTAAACGCAGCCATAGTGTACCTTTAATAGGTGGTTTGCAGTCACGTGATTGTGATGACGCGCGAAATTCAGATGGAGGGCAGGAAGTGAAGAGCGGAATGGACGAGATGGAGGAAAGTCCATACTGTACTACTTTAGACGCTATTACAAAAGAAAGATATAACAAAAAAATCGAAACATATGTTGGACGTGATCTTTACGCTAGGAAGAGGAGCGATTTTTCAACTGAATTGAAAGATTTGCCTGTAACGTTACGTTTGTCTTCAGTTACAGGGGTAACTTACAAACCCAAAGAAAAGAAGAAACAATTACTTTGACTTTACAAAGTTCGGAAACTGGTACGTTACACAAACATACTAGCCACATAAGACTCACCTTTGACGAAGTGATCACTGCACAAACGGGCATTTTCCGATTCGGCTCCTCCCGACCGCAGACGTAGGTTTGCAAGCAGAGTAGGCAGCCAGCCGATTTTGCCGGGGCTTCAGTCCGGAATGTATTTTGAAATTTTAACTGACAAATATGAAACCGGACAACAGCCTATTGTAAACCTCCGAAATCATAAGTTGCCTTATTTCATTGTGCTATGGTTTTGCTGCTGTCTTTGACTGGTGATTGTTGAAATCTGTCTCACTCAGAGACGCACCACGTGAATGATTTCAGCCTATTTCTCCAGGATTTGCGCGCAACAGCAAACAATCTCACAGCAATTTTTTTTAATTTTATAAATAACGCAGTCAGCAGCGCCGCACAGTCCTCTGTCAGATGAGATGTTGTCACGGTATATGTCCGAATATAAAACTCAGAAACACGAACTTTCCTGTCGTGTCAGCCGTGCGCTCGAGGCGCGCACTCTTCAATATCACGCACTAATGCAATCAATACATCTAGCCTAAATCGTTCATGACATTCTTTTAACTATAAGCAACCCAATTTGTCTAGATATGTAATATTATTTCCTTTGTATAATGAGCTTGTCTTTGTTTTAAATTATATTGTATTTTTATTGTGAGTGCATGTGAACTGCTGCACAGTCGTGTGATTTAGTCAGCTTGATTAACATTATTACAATGTATTCCTATTTAACACAAATGCTCTTTGCTAATTATAGAAACTATAAGCAAAATTGAAAAGTTTGATCGATTTGAGCAACCATAAACGACGCAAAACATAGGCATTTTGAGTTTGTTATAGTGCTTCCTAAATGTAGCACAACACTTCCTGCCCTCCATCTGCATTTCGCGCCATGGCAACGCAGTGACGTGACGTCATATGCAAACAAGCTATTAAAGTTGTATATTATTTCCATGAGGATAAAGATGTTTATGTCAGTGAGTAGTCAGTGTGAAACAAAGCAAAAGGCGATACATGTATGAATGATCAAATTAAAATTGTTCACCCAAACATCTAAATTTTCACATCACTTTTTTTTTGCAAAATGCAGTACAGGTGGAACTGTAAAATTGAAATGCTTACCCTCTTGCATTTGACAGTTTAATTTTCGCAAACGCCTTATCTCCTTTTCCTTGGTTTTTCAGCCTCTCCTCAAGCTCCTTTACATCATTTTTGTAGTCTCTCTATCAGTGTAGAAAGAGGAGAGGTATACAAGAGAAAGAAAATAGAGAAAGCCACTTGAAGTGCTGAAGAACTTTCTAGAATCTTGTAATTGGGCAATTCCACGCAAAACTGTCACATCCATAACGCCAGCACAATGCCATTGTATTTAGTTGGCGTTATGGATGTGACAGTTTTGCGTGGAATTGCCCAATTATGGGCAAAAGGGCATGTTACAGTCTCATGTTGCTTTAGATGGCTAAACTATGTCTTTTCCTCACAGATGTCACTGAACTCACAAACTGAACAACTGAATGTAGAAAACTCTCTTGCTTTTTTTTCCAGAGTGAAATCTTGCCAGATGAGTCTTTAACGCACCTTTGGTTTTGAATGTATGTAAATGCAGTGAAGTGTTCTGGTCACGTGCCAGTGTTTCAGTAGATCTTGCTGTAGGAGAATTGACTGGCTTTTTGTCAGAAAACTTGCAATGACGACAGAGCATCACTTTGGCCACACCCTGATGGAGAAATAAAAGTACAATTGATCACAAAAAATAAAAGTACAATTGATCACAAAATAATAATAATAATAATTTGACACTTATAAAATAATTTAACATAACTATATTAGTTAGGCCTGTTTCCTTAAATTTGTGATGAAACCGGAGTTGCAACCAATTTTCCTTCTGTTATTTAATGAGCTTCCTCACCTCACCTGTGTTTCCCACTTCTCTGGCAGCAGCTTTCTTCAGAAATGTTGACATTTTGGAGCTTTCCTCTGTTGTAGAGGGATTATTTGTGTTGCTGCTGAAATCACAGAACAATTTTTATCAATATTTGTTTCAGCAATTTTTAAGCACTCCATGTAAGTGACGTCACCGATTAACAGTACGTTTACGTTAAATAAATTAGCTCACGTCCAAGCAAAATCTTTACAAAACTATCAAAACCTCTCATCTACACATAAGATGTGATTAAAGGCCCAAACTTTCATAAACAAAAGCTCAAGCTATAAAGTTAGCCTACCTCTTCTGAAAACGGTTGAGATAATAACGGACTTTTTCGAAGACACTAAACCATTTCTATAAAGTAAATATTCAACAGAAGCGTGTCAATTACAAGTAAGATAAGTGTCAAGAACAGTTGTGTGTATTATTTGTGTGATTTTAGAGGCTAAACTCACCTGAAAGCAGTGAAAACAACAGCGAGAGACTGAGTTTTGCTGACAGTTGCAGTAAACGGTTGCCGTTTCCATGGCAACTCATCTCCGCTCCAGTGTTTGAACTTGAAGGCGGCTCGAGTGTTCACGCGCACGCACATTAACCCTCTGGTGTCCTTCGGACCAAATGGTCCCAAAATGTTTAAATAAAAAAATGTATAAAATCATAGCTTCATCGGAATGGTCCGAAATTTGGTGACTTTGTTGGTACTTGGTATATGAACACCCAAAAAAATTGGTTACAGGATTTGAATAGTCTAAGTGGTTGTAAAAAAAAATAGTCACACTCAAGGTCTTCGGGACCAAATGGTCCGCCATAGGAAATGAATGGGAAATTGGCAAAAATGTGAAAATACAGAGTTTGTACGCACAAAAAAATCTACAAATCAGCCAAGATCCAGAAAAAAGCACACAACAGTGAAGGGGTGAATCTATAAAACATCAAGAGTGCAAAACAGACACATCCACACACACACACACACACACACACACACAAACACACTTTTATACACATACACACTAATAAATTCAGATTACAAAAATCTGTTTTGAATTTTTAAAAATCACAGCTTCATCGGAATGTTACGAAACTAGGTGACTTTTATGGTATTAGGTATGTGAACACACAAAAAATATTGAGGTCATGATCCAAGCATGCTAAGTGGTCGTCACACTTCTGCTCTTTGGTCAAAAATGACCCCCATAGGAAATTAATGGGAAATTGTCAAAAAAATGAAAACACAGAGTTTTTTCGTGCATACAATCTACAAATCAGCCAGGATGCAGAAAAAAGGACTCAACAGTGAAGGGGTGAATCTCTAAAACATCAAGAGTGCAAAACAGACTAAATCTGTTCAGGCAAAATCACTAGAATTCGCAAGCCTTTCTACAGAGAGCTGTAAATCCACTAGTGGTAAAAACGTGCTATTGCGTGATAAAAATGCTCAGTGTGTCCACCAGTTGGCGCCCATCTCATTTCAAAAATTGCTTTCATGAGGCCTAGGCTTGACTCTAAAATGAAATACAGCTTTAATAAAAATAAAATAAAAATTATATATATATAAAAAAATTCTATTATATTCAATGGGAAAAAATGGGTCATAATTATTGCATAAATATTAATTATAAATCATAAAATTTTCTCAAAACACCAAAAAAGAAAAGAAAAAATATTATAAAAAAAAATATGATGATTTTTTTTTATAAATATTATTCCCACCCTCCCGGACCATTTGGTCCCGAAGGTCCTGAGTGTGACTCTGAAATGAAGAACACCAGAGGGTAACGCGTCAAAGTCACACAGCATTTACAAACATAAACATCTAGAATAAGAACCTTACTGAATAAAAATCTCATTATTAAATCATGAATTTAAAACTCATTTTGAAGTTCTATGACCCATTCATAGGTGCAAATTACCACTACTGCACGTGATAGTATTAGTGGGACAATTGTGGCTTTTTTATAATTTCAATTTTTTTTATTGTTGTTTTTACGAACCCCATATTTCATTTGAACGCGTGCTAAAAATGCTCATAGGCAGTATTTTTTTATACCACCAGCTTTTGATATTGCTACAGCTATTAGGTCAGTTTCACCATTTTTTTTTTGCTTTCAGATTCTTTTTAACTGTAAAAAATAAATTAAAACAAATATACATTTATAAATTAAAGATGTCCTGAAAGCGCTCAGAAACACGTGGACCGACTATCGGCTTGCCACTGGTGTGCCGACGGTCAGGGTTGCCAGATTGGGCGGTTTTGCAATCTATTTTGCGGGCAAAAATGGGTTTGGGCGGGTGGATAAAAGTTGGGCTGGTTTCGGATCAGTTCGGCGGGTTTTTGTTCCCGAAACACCGGCACTTCAGATCCTTATTCCTGCGACCCAATGTTCAGCAGGCAGCAGTCTCACTCACTCACACACGCACACACAGACACACACACACACACACACACACACACACACACACACTACAACTCTGGCTGAACCTCACAACACTCCCTCCCACTACCTTAAAGTGACGCACGCACGCCAACACAGATTTGAATGTTGCGATATGATTTTGTCAAAGGTTTAATAGACCTAGAAATGAAGAAGAACGCGCGCGAGTGTTTGAATCGAGATCACAGACTTTTAAAGAATGGTGCAGCTCTGTAACGACACATTTCATCCTCTGTTGAAACGAAAGTGGCTATAACTTCGGTCAACCTCATCTATAAGCAAGGGCAAAAAAAAAAAAAAAGCAATTTAATTTGAATTAATATCTGTAATAAAAAAAAATCGATTTTAAAGTCACTAAAAAAATATTTTTTTTTTCTCCAAGCCCTAATATGCATGTTTTATTGCCATTTGAAATAACTGAAATGTTAAAGTGGATTATTTTTTATGTCCATATATCCACTGTTACTGAATGCTTTTTTTCCAAGTGACTTTTATTGACAATAAAGAGACTCATCGATAAGTTGATCGCATTATTTTCCGTAACGTAAGCTTATAGTTTAGTAGAATAGTCTGATTGAGGTCAGTAGCCTACTTTTGCGTTCATCTGATTGAATATTGTTTCTAAAATTGGATAGGCTAAGTCGAAAAATGGGTCATTTTAAAGCTTGTTAATGATTTTAATGTGTTTAAACGAGAAACAAGCCACACAAAAAATTGGGCGGTTTTTTGGGCGGTTTTTGACGAGGTTTTGGGCTGGAAAACCTTGCTGGCACCTGGCAACCCTGCCGACGGTGGCCCAGCCGCGGAAAACCGCTGGTGGCGTGCCACCCAAAAAACGCTGGCAGACCGACGGGATTTTCAGATTGCTCGGGTTGCCGATGGAGTGCCGCCAGAGGTCCGACCATGTCAAACTGCTGACTTTGTGCCGCCCAAAAAACGCTGGTGGACCGCCAGGTCATTGTTAGCTGGGATGATTCACATGTTAAAAATTAACGTGTTTTCCACATGTGCCACATGCTCCATTATGTTCACATGTGGTGACACGTTGTTCACATGTGGTGACATGTTGTTCACATGAGAACACATGTGATCACATGAGGTCACATGTAATCACATGTGGAAAACATGTGATAACATGTGAAATTCATGTGTTTTTTCCCAGTTCCCTGACCTGATGAGTGGAGTGAACTGAACAGAAGAAGCACCAACATGGATCTGGGAATCTGAAGGATCTGGAGAGATTCTGTATGGAGGAATGGTCTCTGATCTCTTGTCAGGTGTTCTCCAAACTCATCAGGCATTATAGGAGAAGACTCAGATCTGGTATCTTGGCAAAAGGAGGTTGCAAAAAGTATTTAACAGGGAACCAACAATTATGGCCAGCGTGTTTTGGAGATAAACATTTATTTTATAATGTGATTTACCCCCACTTTCAATTATTTTACTTCAATGAAAGGTTTGATTTTTGTGAATTCTTTTAAAGGGATAGTTCACTTTGAAATAAAATTTTGGTATGTTTTAGCTTACCTCAAGGGCATCCAAGATGTAGGTGTCTTTTTTCCGCAGTAGTTTCAATTTTGATAATTTTAGGTTTTAGGTTCTTGTCTGTCAGTCCTATAATGCAGGTCTATGGTCACCACCTCAAAGAGCATGCACAAGTCCAAATTAAACAATTCCCCATCGTAAGTACACATTGATGGCCTAAGACACGAAACGAGCGGTTTGTGTGAGAAAACGAACAGTATTTATATCGTTGTTACCTCTTGAACACACGCGCCAGTGGACGCTACCTGCCGCGTCCAGTGATCTGAGGGCGCGGGCAGGTAGTTCATTTACACAACAGTGTTTTGGGGCCTGAAAACACAAACTTTTGCTCTGAGTCACTCTGATATGTAACAAATTTCTGTAGTTTTCACAGCATTATTACTGTAAAATGAGCAAAAGCTTACTGTAGAACCTGTATACAGCATGTTACTGTAGATCTGCAAAGCATCATGGTCAATTTTCAATGGCGGGTAAATTCTACAGTAAAAATATTTTTTCTGTGAATCACAATACAGCAATTTCTAGAGGATTTTTTTTTTCAGCCATGGAAAGCTGAAAAGCTACGAGATTACACATTTTCATCGGAATTTTAACTTCAGAAAGGTAACTTTGCTGATTTATTTCTACAGTTTACTCTTGTAAAGTTACCTATTTGTTCAACTTTAAGAGTGCACCGAGAGAGAGAGAAGTACCGAGCGGCCCACTTTAGTAAACTCGTAGCTTGTGTGCATTTTATTACCAAAAAAAAAAAAATCTATAACGTTATATATTTGCGCATAATTTCGATAGATTTTCTAATCTGGCAACATTCGATAACGTCATCATGAATAAAAATTAAATTGGAATTAATCTGTTGTGATGTAACGTTATCTGTTGGTGCGCTAGCCGGAAATATGATCCCGTACACTTGGATTTTTCTCTTGCTTCCCAGCAAACACATTTACGTTGTGGCAACGTCTCTGGCACGTTGCATTTCTGCTATGGCAACGTCGCTGTCTACGTGCTTGCAACATTGTAACAACGTAGAATTGTAAGACGCGACAGGGCTGTAGCAACGTTGTTGCGCGACATTCAGCAACTGAGAGACGACGTTCTGACAATATTTTTATATGCTGCTATATCCCCCCATTTAGCATTTTGTTAGATAATTATATACTTTTTATCGTTTATTGTTTATCTATATTATTATTTAATGGGGCTATCAACACCTGCAAGTGTACACTTTGAAGAGTAAAAATGACAGAAGGTTTCGTTAATTCAACTTTATTAAAACTCCATCAAATTGCACTTCCAAAAGTAGGCTAATACATTTGTGGAAAAAAACCCCGAAATAAACTAATATACAAAATTTATTTTAAGTATAATAAATAAAACATAAAAAGCAAAGGTAGATCAGAACATTTAATGAACAAAACCGGGTCTGTATGGCAGACAGTAGCCGAAAGCCGGACGATACAGAGGAGCAAACGAATGAGACTAAATAGCGGAAAAATCGAATGAAAAACTAAACAGTGCAAGCTAGGCTACATTAATCACATTAAAAATTAAAGTTGTAGGTTGAGTTTGATAGCTGAGGTAGGCTAAATTAAACGCAGTACTCACGTATCCTTGCTCGATGAAGAACAAGACAACACAATGAGCCCAACAGGTGGTTGGGATTCAAAAGTCTGATTTTCCCGCTTCAGGGCAGTGACGAGTACATTATGTAGTCCAGTGGTTGTCCAGACACCCATAGGCACAACCTTAAGCAATGGCCCTGAACGGTGGTTTAATGTCAACATTGTGACAACGCTGTAACAACCTTCACCACACAACGTAGTTATAGCAACCTTTTGGCCATGTTGTTAAAACGTTGTTAGAAGGTCGGGTACGTTGCGCCAACGTTCTGTGTTTGCTGGGTTGCTGAAGTCAACTGTCACCGCCGACGACACCGCGTGCGCGTTAAGCACTGAAGCCAGCCGACTCCCGACAGAAAACGCAGCTAGAGGTAAGACTTAACACATTTTTCATAGGATTATGATTTTTCTGAACCTCATCGCAGGTCAAACTGCAGAAACGAGATTGTTGATAGCCTAATTTGAAGCGCCATTCCCGACATGTGTGAGCATATTACGTTACAAGTTTTGTCTTATCTGCAACATTACATTTATAACGTCTTCAGTTTGATTAAAGAGTACGTTTAGCATTGTTGAATAAAATGAATTTGTAATTATGTATGTTTGTGTTGGTGCGGTAACGTTAGCCGTTTGAATAATCTCACTCGGTTTTTTTTTTTTTTTTGCCTGCTAAGAGGCGTTGCCGCCAGAGGAGTCAGACATTTAAGCGGGCCGAGTCAAAAGAAAACGCAGCCACAAAACTTTTAATTAAAACACGACATTTTAAAGGATAACTATAAAGTTATTTCCTCCCCCAACCTTCATCAACTTCATCGCTTGCAGAGGGTAAAGTTAGCCTAACTTACATTGTTGGTAGCCTAATTTGAAGTGCCATTCTCGACTTGTGGGAGAATACTGTATGTATTAATATTGTTCTTATCTGGCAAAATTACATTTATAACGTCTTCAAGTTGGTTAAGGAGTAACGTTAGCATTGTTGAATAAAAATTAATTCGAAATTGTGTATTAATGTATGTGTTGGCGCCAAGGGCGTAACTTTGGGTCTACCATTGGGGGGGTTAAACTCGCGGCATATTTATTAATTTATTTATTTATTGAATAATTTTCTTGTGTAAAAGGTAACATGCTAATTTGTATTATTCCTGTATTAGAAATACATTGTGATACTTTTACTGATTTAGGCTACTTAATGTAAATGCAGCTGTTCACTTGACTATGTATGCCATAATGACACAGTAGTTAAATTAAGTGTTTCTCAAACTTTCTCTGCCATTCCCCACTTCGGAGGTAGGAAAGGGTTCCGAGCCCCACCTGTCCCCAATCACCCCAACAAAATGTTAATAAAATAGGCTTTAAGTTTAACTCTTAAAATGTATTTTATTAACATCACATTTTAAAAACTTTACATCAAATAACAGCATTAAAAACTTTCAAATAGAGAAAATGAAAGTGCAATTATATTATCACTTTGCATGAAATAAGACTCAAAAGTAGATAAAAAAAAAAAAATGTGTGTTTGCATTTAGCCTCTGATAACATCAAATTCAGAAACTGGGAAAATACAAGTGTGGACTAACGTTAGCAGCTAACTTAGTTGTGCTTTGATTCATTTTGTCACTTTGCAAACTCCATGCAAAAAGAACTAAATAATAATAATAATAAAAAAATTAAATAATAATAATATCAAATTGAGCCGGAGGTGGTAAATTCCTAATAATGTACGTATTTTTTTTTTAGGTATTTTAATAAGATAACGTTACCTAAAATACGTTGCGCATACAGCTCAACTAACGCGATCGTTATAAAGGTGTTTGAACAACAAAACACATCCACTTGCACATATTTGACAATCGGAATATCATATACAGTGTGTGCAGAATTATTAGGCACGTTGATTTTCTGATCATATTTTATTTCCAGGAACATTTTGCCAATTCCAAACCATATTAATCTTAATAACTACTATTAATTTTGTATTTAATCATGTATAAGTGATATATAATTGTTCATGAAGGCTGGAAATGAAAAATGTCTTATTTTCAGGTGTGCAGAATTATTAGGCAAGTTTTCTTTTACAGATAAAATAAGCCAAAAAAGAGATTTAACAAAGACTGAAAAGTCAAAAATATTAAATGCCCATGAGAAGAATGCAAAACTAATGCAATACTAGAGATTACAGTTAAGGCATGACCATTGGACAGTGAAATGCTCATTGGGTCAGCAGGGTCAGACAAATACAGGTGGAGAAGAAAAGACACATGTTAACTGCAAAAGAATGAAGAATTAAGGTGAAGAATTAAGTGTGAAAACCATCGGGAACCCTTTAGTCTTCAGCGCCACCATTTTCCAGAACTGCAACCTACCTGGAGTCTCCAGAAGAGCAAGGTGTCAGGGTCTCAGAGACTTGGGTTAGGCAAAGAATCCTAAAAAATGACCCCCTCTTAATAAGAATCACAAGCTGAAGAGTAGTAAAATACATGAAGACTGTTTTTTTATAGGCTTTATAGACAGACAGATTGAGAGAGACTCTTGAAGGACCAGCACCAGATCCTCTTCTACCACTGTTTGAAGAATTCATCTTCCAGAATACGTTTTAATACGTTTTGGGAGTTAATTTTTAGTCCATCTCTGCAAAACGGACTTCAGGGTAGGAGATGGACTAAAAATAAACTCACAAAACGTATTAAAACGTATTCTGGAAGATGAATTCTTCAAACAGTGGTAGAAGAGGACGTGGTGCTGGTCCTTCAAGAGTCTCTCTCAATCTGTCTGTCTATAAAGCCTATAAAAAAACAGTCTTCATGTATTTTACTACTCTTCAGCTTGTGATTCTTATTAAGAGGGGGTCATTTTTTAGGATTCTTTGCCTAACCCAAGTCTCTGAGACCCTGACACCTTGCTCTTCTGGAGACTCCAGGTAGGTTGCAGTTCTGGAAAATGATGGCGCTGAAGACTAAAGGGTTCCTGATGGTTTCACACTTAATTCTTCACCTTAATTCTTCATTCTTTTGCAGTTAACATGTGTTTTTTCTTCTCCACCTGTATTTGTCTGACCCTGCTGACCCAATGAGCATTTCACTGTCCAATGGTCATGCCTTAACTGCAATCTCTAGTATTGCATTAGTTTTGCATTCTTCTCATGGGGATTTAATATTTTTGACTTTTCAGTCTTTGTTAAATCTCTTTTTTGGCTTATTTTATCTGTAAAAGAAAACTTGCCTAATAATTCTGCACACCTGAAAATAAGACATTTTTCATTTCCAGCCTTCATGAACAATTATATATCACTTATACATGATTAAATACAAAATTAATAGTAGTTATTAAGATTAATATGGTTTGGAATTGGCAAAATGTTCCTGGAAATAAAATATGATCAGAAAATCAACATGCCTAATAATTCTGCACACACTGTATATCCTGCTATAGCTAACAAATTTGTGAAATGTTGAATAAAAAAGGAAATAAAAGCAGATCATCAGTCATTCAGCGCTATTGTGGCTGCGG
Source organism: Scardinius erythrophthalmus (assembly GCF_964197995.2). NCBI lineage: Eukaryota > Metazoa > Chordata > Actinopteri > Cypriniformes > Leuciscidae > Scardinius > Scardinius erythrophthalmus. Next base: position 1,393,351 of record NC_138244.1, read on the forward strand.
TGTGACAAGCAATGAATGACGCGTCTCCATGGTAACCATAAAGTGATACTACGATCAATAACGGTCGCCTTGAAAAACTTTTAAAATTACGTGTGTAAAGGTTAAGTAAGGCTTACATTTAAACGTGTCTTTGTTTTGTTTTGAGTGTATGGTCAATAAATAAAGGAATTAAAAAGTTGGGCACAAATCCTGTTTGTCGCGCCCCACTTGTCATGGCTCTATTCCCCACCAGTGGTCCGCGCCCGCGCCCCACACTTTGAGAAACGCTGAGCTAATATAGGGGGTACCTCCGTTTGGTCAGGATTTTTCCTCTTTTTGTCTGGTGTTGACCAACAATGAAAAATCGTTGTCTGGCTGCCTTTCAGTGTCCTTTTCATCTTTCCATCCGTTAGCATGCTCTCCAACCATTCATCCCAGCGACTGCGCAAAATAGTTAAACAAACTTGGTAGAGAAAGCGGGTTGGGTAATACCAAGTAGTCGGTGCGGTGGGCGGGGGTACATTACAGATTTTTTTTAAATATGATACTATCTTTCTTGCTGGCAAATGAAATTAATAAAGAAAACGAACAAAAGTATTAATTCGGAATATTTCATATTTATTTTAATCTGAATGATGTGATGATATTGAGGGGGTTATATTAGCTGGATCTGATTTTTGAGGGGGTCATGACCCCCGTAACCCCCGTGCAAATTACGCGCATGGTTGGCGCGGAAGCCGTTTTAAAAATCTCACTCGTTTTTTTTTCTTTTGCTTGCTAACGTTGGCGCCTAAAGAACAGGGGGGAAGTAAGTCGACCGGAAGTTGAAGTCGGCCGCGTGCCGCCATCTTGTAGCAGAACTTCACCTGCAGTTAGCATCCCATTGACTCCCATTCATTTTGGCGTCACTTTGACAGCGAATAACTTTACATCTGAGACGTTTAAAGACTCCATTTGTCCATTATTTATTTCTAAAGAAACACGACAATGTATAAAATGCTCCATTACCTTGTAGCTTATGTTATGGCCCCGTAGAAGCAGTTTTTGTAAAAGTAGGCTAACGATTGCGTCATAACCACGCGACTCTCTGTCGCACAGTAGAGAGATTACCGTATGGACAGGAGGAGAAGCTCGCGGGCAATCGGGGGGACGTGGAGGCAAAATGACAATATAATTAATCAGAATACCTAGCAAAAGTTGCTCCTGCTCCAAGCTTATGGACAGCTCCTACTCACGCTCTCCGTCTCTGCAAGATTCGGAAGGGAATGATTCAGATTTTTCTTGGCACAGCTACTAGAAGACAGACGGGTTGCTCACGTGGTCCGTGTAACGCTTTGCTCGGTTTGAGTCTGCGCGTCAGGAAAGGAAGTGCTAAGAAATCGCTAAAAATGGGCTTCACTTGTCTCAATTGAGTTCCAATGGGGTCGCTGTGTCCATTTCTTTTACTGTCTATGCTAAAGAACCAGACATTTAAGCGGGACGGCTGATTCGAAAGTTTTATTCATTCGAGAGTTTTATTAATGACTCGTGAAAGCATAATAATATACTCGCACTGTATTAAGATTTTTCGAGGTCTTTCTTTTATTTACCATTTGGTTCTTTTCTTTCAGGTTGCAGCAAAGACAAGGCCTCAGCAATCGTTCCAGGTACATGAGTGACATGAACTAGCATGCATACAATGTTTTTCAAATGCAAACAATGTTGTTTCTCTTCGGACACAATCCCTAGATATGTCAAACACGTTAAAGTGCACAGAAACCGTGCAAACTTCAGGTATCCATGTGGGATTTCGAAATGTCCTTGTAATTTCAAGACATTTTGTGCGTTACAGACACACATGTACCGAAATCACTCAAAACATAAACCAGCTAGATCTGAGAAGTGTGTGAATTTGAATTGTCAGGTTGAGGAATGCACTTTCAAATCTTCACATCTTTCAAGTCTCTGTGAGCATTTAAATATGCATATTAGGGATGGGGAAAAGATTGTTTGCCCTATCAGCACTTGTCAGAAGCTCTTCAGTGTCAGATCTTCATTCACCTCACATTTAAGCAGGAAACATGCAAAGGATTTGGTAGCATGTAGAGATGGAGGTGTAAACAATGATGATGCAGCTATGCATGATGATGCTGTTGAGATGGGAAATGATGACATGACTGAGACTATAGAATTTCCTGAGGTTGGTAATTATTCAGGAGATGTTGAGAGAGACAGGAATGTTTTTCTTACCAATTTGGCCCTTTTTTACTTGAGAATGCAAGCAAAGATGCTTTTACCTGCTTCCACAATATCCACTCTGATAGAAGAGTTTCAAGAACTATGCACAAATGCAATGTCACAGATGTTTGTTCGACTTCGTGAAGAACTGTCAAACCTTGACATTCCCGATGAAAGGATTTTTAATATCATAGATGGTCTGTCAAAAGATAACTTATTAAAGATGTATAATGAGGGCATGTTCAGATCAGATGCAACCAGGAAGACATATTTTAAGAACAATTTCCATTATATTGAGCCCATACAGGTTCATCTTGGTTTTGATGCTTCTGGTAAAGAACGGTTTTGCCAGTATGTCCCAGTGAAAGACACTCTAAAAGCCCTGTTGAACCTGCCATCAGTGAGAGAGCAATATAATGTGTCAAAAATGCACTTGCCAGAAGATCCAAATGTGCTTGAGGATGTGAGAGATGGTAAGACTTTCAAAGAAAATAGCCTTTTACAAGAGTTTCCTTCTTCAGTTTCTGTTATCTTGTATCAAGATGCATTTGAAGTAGTGAATCCTCTTGGATCTGGCAAAAAGAAACACAAGCTCCTAGCTGTGTATATGACACTGAGTGAGATATTGCCACATAACAGGTCATCCATTGACCCAATGCAATTAGTCATGCTGTGCAGGGAGTCTGATTATCAGTTTTTTGGACAAGAGAAAGTTTTCTCCTCCCTTGTGAAAGACTTAAAAGACATTGAGCAATCTGGTATTACTTTGGAAACAGGCCAGACTGTGAAGGGGGTAGTAATTGCAATTGCAGGTGACAACCTGGGGTCGCATTCACTTGGAGGTTTTACTGAGAATTTCAGCAAGAGCAAAAACTTCTGTAGGTACTGCCTTATAGCCAGAGACAGATTTGTAAACGAACCTACTAAGCTAGGCCCAGCAAGGACAGTAGAAAACTACAGGAGCAGTGTGGCGAAGTTGTCTATGGGATCTGAAAACTGTGTAGATGGAGTAAAAAAAGACTCAGTTTTCAATTCTTTACAGCATTTCCATGTATGCCAACCAGGACTTCCTCCATGTCTTGGTCATGATCTTTTCGAAGGGATTGTATCTGTGGATCTTCAACTGTATCTTAAACATCTTGTGGCCATTGGGAAGCACTTCACATTTGTGCAGTTGAATAGGATGGTCTCTCAACTTAAGTTCAAAGGTAGTGATGCTAATAACCGACCTTGTGTGATTAGAGCTGATGGAGAGAAATTGGGAGGAAGTGCAGCACAGAACTGGTGCTTGTTGCGTCTTCTCCCTATCCTTGTTGGTAAACGTATCAAGAATCCACTTGAAGATCAAGTTTGGCAGTTGTGCCTCAAGCTGAGGGAGATAGTAGAACTTGTCTGTGCTCCCAAAATCCATACCAATCAAGTAGCCTATCTGAAGCTACTTGTTGAGGAATATTTGGAGTCTAGAGCAGCTATTTTTTCAGACAGACCATTAAAGCCAAAACACCACTTCCTCCTTCACTATCCAGACCTTATAATTCAATTTGGCCCTCTTATTCGCCTCTGGACACTCCGCTTCGAAAGCAAGCACACATATTTTAAGCAGTGTGCACGGAAGCTCCATAATTTCAAAAACCTATGTAGCACTTTGGCAGAAAGGCACCAATTACTACAGGCCTATTTACACCCAGGGAGCTTTTTTCCAGGCATTCTTCAAGTAGGCCAAGCCAATGAATTTGATGATCAAATGTACAATGTTGCCATTCAAGAAGCTGTAAGACTAAGTGGTATTAAGAAACAAAACACAGTAGAAACAGTTTCTGCCACATACAAGGGAACTACCTACAGGAAAGGAATGGCTGTACTTCTCAATGTTAATGACAGGGGTCATGAGCTTGGTAGGATTGTTGTTCTTCTGGTCAGTGAGGAGAAGGTTCATTTTGTTTGTGAAAAGTCTCAATCAGTGCCAGCCTTGGATCTTGGCGTTCACATCTTGCAGCATGACACACAGAAACATTATGTTTGCGTTAGTGTGGACACCCTTGCTGATTATTACCCACTTCCAGTTTACAACTTTGATCACCTTGATGTTTTTGTGCTTCATCATTCTGTTTTTTCAGGTGAAGTATAATGGAGGCCAGCATTAAAAGTGTCCTCTCCTATCTGGAAAATGAGTCACTGGAAAAGATTCTACAACATTTGTCAAGCATTGGGGTTAGGACAGCTGATGACATGGAATTCATAAAGAAGATGATTTGAAACACCTCCTGACACCAGTGGACTGCAGGAAACTACTGCATGCCTTCAAAAGAAGAGGTAAATTGTGGTATTAAAATTATATTTCACCAAAAAATGTAAATTGTCATCAATTACTCACTCATGTCGTTCCAAACCCATAAGTAGTTTGTTCATGTTTAGAACACAAAATGAAGATATTTAAAATTTTCTGTTCCTTCATTGAAATTCTGCTTACCCAAAACTTTTAAAGCTTCATGCTTCAAAACTTAAAATAAATCCAGATATATGGGGTAGTTCAATTTAAGTATTCTGAGGAGACACACTGGCTTTATAGTTAACGGATTTAATTTAGAATTTTATTCACCTATAAACGTTAATTAATGAACATACAGCACTCAAAATTTGTAAACATAAGCTCAACTGTACTTGCTTGATGCATGAGAACAAACCTTCATGCTCCATGTTTGGTGATCAATGTTTTTATGTGAATAAAAGCCTAAATTAAACACATTAAGTGATTTGTCTCTTCAGAAGACTTGGATTAAAAACCACTAATTTATTTTACCATCTCTTTATGAAAGTTTTGGGTAAACAGACTTTCAATGGAGGGACATATCTCACAGATTTCATTAAAAACTTCTTCAATCATGTTTCTAAGATAAAAAAAAGTCTTATGGGTTTGAAGTTATTTATGACAAGAATGTTTTATTTTTGGTTGAACTATTACTTTAATAATTTCAGTTAAATAATGAAATCCGTTTAAAAAATACAATGCATATGAATTCCAAAACCAGCAGTCATACAATATTGACTATACACATTTATTAGATACAGCTATGTAAAAAGTTTTTGACAAGATGTATATGTTTTCGTAAAAGCCTTGAATTATTGTGATAGCTACTCCATGCTTTTTCTATTTTAGATACACAGCACAACACGCAGCAACATGACTGTACCATGGAAACTTCTGCTGAACCTGACTATTTTTTGACTCTAACACCTGTACCTTATCCTGAAACCTCACCCAATTCAGAGCTTGTATTGGAACCTTCAAGCCATGTTTCTGTGCAGAATAGCACTTGGGTTTCAACATTTTCTGTGCCGTGGGAGAAAACACATGAAAGCTTGAGAAGGTGTCTTGCACAGAGGAAACGACCAAAAGCTGCAGATAGACGGCATATGGTGAGAGTCATTGCAGAAGCAATAAGACAGGTTTGCTTGAACCCCCCATTCAGGCAGTGTGCTGAACTGGCTAAGAGCATTGTGGATAAATATCCTGAGTCTTTTGAAGACCGAACAGAAGAGGGAGAACAGCTTGGCAATGGATATTACACTTTAAGCAAACAACTGAGGATAAGGATCGATTTTTTAAACAGAGACAATACCCTAACACGACTTCGAAAACCAAAACGAATGGTCCCTGCCGTGGATGAAGACCTGCCTGGACCATCAAGAAAGTGTGCCAAAACTGATAGCTACGGCTGTGTCAAATGGCAGCCATCACAGCTGCCTGAAGGAGAAAATAGAGAGTCTCTCTATGAGAAGAAAATAGAGCTAATGACTATTTATTCCAAGGAGGGACAAAGAGGTGCAGACCAGAAGCGAGTCAATGATCTCATGACATTACTGTATGAGCAACAGCGTCGTGACATTAATGCAACTCCTTCACCAACCCTGTCAGATTTACAGAATGAGTGGCCATTTCTCTTCATCCAGAAGTTTTTACTACAGCACTTCTGCACATTGACAGGAATTGAGCTGGAATCAAGACTACGAGAATCACTTGCTGGCAAAGGGAACAGAGTGCTACAATATTTCAATAGTCAACTTTTGAAATGGAACAAGGAAGTGAAGGCAGTCCTTCATGGCATCGAGAGACAGATGGAAGACATGGATCCTGGACTTTCTGCAATAGTAGTCATGATTGCTTACTTCAAAGAAAAGGAAGAAGCTGTTTTCCTCTTGGCTGATGCAAGTATTTTTTGTACAGTATTGCCACACACTTTCTCTTATGAATATTGTACTTGTGATTTCTAAAAGTGTTTTTTCTGTTTATTTTGTGTTACAGGAAACTTCCACCCAAGCAGACATTGAGGCCCAGATTTCCCTGCCAAGCACTCCAAGGCTCATCATGCTCGGTAAGATCCCACACACACACACACACACACACACACTCACTGTCCCTCACTCACTCGTGCACACACATACTCACTCACTTACTTGCGCTCACTCACTCGCGCACACACGCGCACACACACACACACTCACTGTCCCTCACTCACTTACTCACTTGCACACACACACTCGCGCACACACACTCACTGTCCCTCGCTCACTCACGCTCACACACACTCGCTCACTGGCACGCACACACACTCACTGTTGCTCGCACTCTCACTCACTCACTCGCGCGCGCACACACACACACACACACTCACTGTCCCTCGCTCACTCACTAGCGCTCACTCACTCGTGCACACACACATACACTCACTCACTTACTTGTGCTCACTCTCGCACACACACTCGCACACACACACTCACTGTCCCTCGCTCACTTACTCACTTGCACACACACACACTCGCGCACACACACTCACTGTCCCTCGCTCACTTACTCACTTGCACACACACACACTCGCGCACACACACTCACTGTCCCTCGCTCACTCACGCTCACACACACTCGCTCACTGGCACGCACACACACTCACTGTTGCTCGCACTCTCACTCACTCACTCGCGCGCGCACACACACACACACACACTCACTGTCCCTCGCTCACTCACTAGCGCTCACTCACTCGTGCACACACACATACACTCACTCACTTACTTGTGCTCACTCTCGCACACACACTCGCACACACACACTCACTGTCCCTCGCTCACTTACTCACTTGCACACACACACACTCGCGCACACACACTCACTGTCCCTCGCTCACTTACTCACTTGCACACACACACACTCGCGCACACACACTCACTGTCCCTCGCTCACTCACGCTCACACACACTCGCTCACTGGCGCGCACACACACTCACTGTTGCTCGCACTCTCACTCACTCGCGCGCACACACACACACACACACACACACACACACACTCACTGTCCCTCGCTCACTTACTCACTTGCACACACACACACTCGCGCACACACACTCACTGTCCCTCGCTCACTTACTCACTTGCACACACTCGCGCACACACACTCACTGTCCCTCGCTCACTCACGCTCACACACACTCGCTCACTGGCGCTCACACACTCACTGTTGCTCGCACTCTCACTCACTCGTACACACACACACACACACACACTGTCCCTCGC
>NC_138244.1:1403615-1428615 GCF_964197995.2 Scardinius erythrophthalmus
ACTTTAAATTTAAGTCCTTAAAACCACTTAAAAACCGGCCAGATTTTCATCCGCAGTCTTAAATTTAATTTAGTCAGGTCTTAAAAAGGTTTTACCCTCGTTCATTTCCAGAAACGCTGGCCGCAGAAAGTTATTACAAAGTAGCAAAAAAGTATCGAGTTGTAGCCTACAAAGCGGAGCTCTAGAGCAGGGGTCTCCAACACGTCGCTTGCGTGCTACCAATAGCTCATGGCCTGATTTGAGGTAGCTCGCCAGAGGCTGTTCACATTCTTATGACAGGTTTTTTTTTTTTTTCTTGGATAGAGTAATGCATGATGTTTTTATTTACAGATTCTTCATCAGGATAAATCCGGAGCACAGCAAGTGCAATTCGAAGGTCCAGATTAGCAGAAGAACTGGGAAGGTGGTCCAAAGAAAAAACGAGTCCCTCAATCCACACGTGGCATCGTTCATCAGGGACTTCATTGAGTATGACTGGAAGAACAACTAATACCAGGTGAGACTGTTAATTGTTAATTTGAATACTCTGAGTTATTGTCATTCTAAATCCCACTTTTAACCCCAGGTAAAGGAACATTTAAAAAATTGTAATTTAGAAATTGGGTTATCAGCGCTTTTTACCAGGGGCAAAACAGTTCAGAAATGCACAATAATTACATTTATTTGTGTATTTATGAACTATGCTTACCTGTAAATATCGTATGGCCCGCCAAGCATAATTTAGAAGTCATGCCGTTTCACAGCGTCAACACAAGGTGATAAAACTAGCGCTTTCTCAACCACACTGAACCGTGTGTGACAACATCCTGTTAGAATACTTTTCCATTCACAAATCACAAACATTGACCATAAATTTTAAACATGGTAAATATGTAAACATGGTATTGTGGCAGAAAATTGTATAATAATATTAATATAGACAGTTATTAAATATTAAAGACATTTATGGAAAATGTAAGAAACCAATACTGTCTAATAAGAGTAGAGCTGCAACTCCGTAAGAATATTATAATTTTATCCTTTAAAAATTAGCTTGTTAATTTTACAGATGTTATGGTTTGTATTAAAGGCAGGGTAGGTAGGATTTATTAAAAATTAAAGATCCAAATTTGTTAAAACTTTCTATATATATCAATACATAATTAAAATGTAAGAACTCTGAAAAAAAGAGTATAAAAATCAAGTGACTCTAGACCGTTTAATCTGTATTAAACACAGCTCATTATTTCGATTCGGGACGAATCAAAGGATTGGCTTAGGCGACTGTCACTCTCTCGCAACCATGGCAACCACCCTTTTGCCACACAGCACCTGCCCACTTGCGCGCGACCGTTTGATTTGAGGAGTGCGAGAGGCACGGAACCTGATCACACCTCCGTCCAGTAGATGGCGGTAATGCACTATATTTGCAAGCTGCCAATAAAATCTATCGAAGAAGAAGAAGAAGGCACTGAACCTAGGAATACCAAAACAATGGCAGAGAAAGAGCAATCTAAATTTACAGTACCGGTGTGGTATAGTATCCAGTAACCGTATAGTATTCGGTAACCCTGAGGACCCAATTAGTATGCCAGTAGTATGCCTGATCTAAATCTGTTCTCGCGATAACTTGTAGCTAACGTGAGCTGTTTTAGTGTTATTATGTGGTAGCTTTATGTAGAATGCTAAATCCCGCTGCTATATGCAAGGTAAGATTAAATTAAATTGTATATTGTATATGTAAATTGTGTATATTCTATAGCTAATATTTAAAATCTCAAGTTGCGTCAATAGCAGGAGAAAGACCGCGAAATTTAAAAATACTACTCTTAATGTGTCACGAAATGTAGTTTTAAGAGTTTTTCAGTCGATAATGTAGTTGTTTCAATCTCAAATATGTTGTTTGTTTATACAGATAGCGCCTATTTAAAAATTTGATCTGACGTTTTCGGAGATGTGAGATCGAAGGGATCACCGGGTGCTCAGCGCTCATGTATCCCGCTTGGAACAACCATACCTCGGCTGATGAGATGCTGAAGTCTGCCGCTGGTCTTGTGTATCGATCGTGTACGATCTTTGATATCATTAATCTATCATTTGTTCCCTGGCAAATCGTTTTGGCTGAGGGCAAAGTTTTAGTTTCATAATTTTATATAACGTTAAATTATTTAGGCTATTTATCTTTAACGTTGTAGCCTGCTGACTTATGTTTGACTGAATCGTTTTACTTCATTTATTTCTTGACTTGTATAGCTTCTTATACCTTTTAGGCTGCTTTTATAATGGCTATTATTGATCAATAAAACTGAAATTATAGGCTGCAACTAATGCAACCACACATACACACAAGTTCACACATAACTATGAAAACAATCTTCAACATAGCGACACTTTATAGTTAACTTAATGAATTACTAACGTAATGATAGCAGTAGCACCATCTAGCACCACATATTTTGCAAGATTAAGCACTGTTTTATATGGATTAACCCTTTCATGCATAGTGGTCACTACAGTGGACAGCTATTAAAAAAACATTTGCTTAAATTTGCACGGGTTTTGATGGCATAGTTGCACATCAGCCTCTTTATTGGACCCGGGTGCATCATCCTATACATTGCAACCAAGTGGCAAGCCGTTGTGTTTAGATTTTTTTCCCCTCCAAACCAAGATGGTCAATGGTCAGTCAGAAATGCCAAGTTGCTCCGGAATATTCAACCATTCCTTCTTTCCTAGGAGACTCTTGTAGGTAAAAAAATTTTTGCAGCATCAAACAATATCTAATGAGTCATATCACAGTTAAAATTTTCAAGTTTTGATTTTAGATTGGGAGAAAAATCTGATCAATTATCTGTCCACTGTAGTGGACCTCATGCATCAATGGCTATATTTCAGCTACAATTCATACTTATACTGTGAATAGTGTTTTTGAAAATACTTAATCTGCAGTGACATTCATGTAAATAAATGTATTTGTATTATTAGAATGTAACGTGCTTACATAATGTATGTGATTTTATTGCATTTATTTACTCATAACATCAAAAAGTGATCTGATTATGTAATGGATGTTACTTGTAATGTATTACTTTGCTTGTAAATGAGTTATAAATGAGAAGAGTTGTAAATGAGAGAAAACTTCTTAATGAGTTTGTCTTAAAAGCCCTTAAAGTGATGAAAAAAAAAAGAATGCAATAAATATTGTTTGCATTAAAGAAGAATATGATTTACAAAACAAAAACACAACCAGCCCTTTTAACCTTTCAATCTTTTTTGTTTAATACTATGATAATTATTTTTCTTGTTTTATTTGTATTTCTTTTATGCACCTGTTCTGTATATTCTAATGCAAAAAGTAATGATATTGCCATTCCGGTTGTACATGACAGGAAAAAAAAAAAAAAAAACGTATTAGAGATAACGTTTTTCACCAATACAATATTTTTGCACACATCGAAAAGGCAATTTATAATATATATACACAGGTTTTAAAAAACAAAACAATGTAACGCAATTCATCAATAAAATATTGTCATTTTAAAGACACTTGAAAATGACCAATGAGAATGTCTCATCACTTTTTTTTTTTTAAATGCGGGACTATATATACGATTGCCATGTTTCACAGGTCCCTTTCGTCAGAAATTCTACAAAGTATCTCTGCGAAAATTTCATCTTTGGACATCTGTGCATCTCTCTGGACAGTTTCATCTCTGTGACCAAATATCTCTGGACAATTTCATCTCTGCGACCAATACATTTACCTTACTTAATTCAAAAATATAATTTAATTATCAATTTAAATTTACATTAATTATTGTGTTTTTTTTTCTCATCATCCAACATTTCAGTAAGTATATCCATCACCCGGTGTATTTTAATAATGTTTAATTGTAGTTATATTTTAATAAAAACGAAATTATCGGCCTGTAATAATTTTTACCGTTATAGATACTTAAGACACAGTTCAACATTATTGCATGAGCATGCTTTTCTTTCGGAAAAAAAAAATATTTGCAATGTTATAGGCCTAAAACAATTTGGACGAAAGTCTTTTTTGCCGAATGAACAATTAAAAATTAAAGGCCTCAGCTCGTGCAGGCACTTGCATAAATACATCAAAGCGAGTTTGAGCACCTTGGCACAGTTGCATTGAATATATTAATAGCTCGTGCTATCAAAGTTAACGCATGCGATTATTTTAGTCCAGTTTAACGCGATAAAAATAACGCAGCATTCGTTTTTTTTTTCTGTTATTCTTTAGCTAGCTTTACATTTAACATGCACTTAAAGCAAATGGTTTAAAAACATTTGAGCGCGAAAAGACACACACATGTCCTGACAGTCACGCGCACCATATGGTGCGCACTGCGCAGCAGTAATTGGCAGTCGGCAACTGCAGGTCTTAAAGGGACAGCACCCAATATAGTTGTCTCACACGAGGTCAATCAAATAACAATGGGAACAGAGAAAATTACTCACTGCTCCTAACTAAAGAACTTTTGTAGCTTTAATAAGGATTCATTTATATCTAATTTATAAATTATGCAGTGCAGAGTGTTTTACGTTTTATTCAATTTCTTTTTATTTCCCATATTTATCAAGACATCAGTAGCTGTATAATATCAGTGATACTGGCCTTCATTTATATATATATAAGTTATTAAACAAGTATTTAAAATATAATGTCTTTATTTAGTTATTTTATGTTTTTCTACATTAATCTGAAGATTAAATGTGAAATGATTAAATTATAAAATATAGTAAAAACGTATAGAGACTTGGGTAACACTTCATAATAACGTTCAGTTGTAGGTCATTAATAAGTGCTTAGTTAATGATGAACTAATCATTTACAAAACATGCATAAATGATTAGCATGTGATATACTAACATTTTATGTATGCTTTGTAAATTTTTTTTTTTGAGTGATTAGTAAATGAGTAACTAATTATTTATGAAACATGACTATGCGTTCATAAATGATTAATAAGTAATATACTAACATTTTATGTATGTTTTGTACATTTCGTTACAAGTAATTTACAAATGATTAGTTAATGATTAACTAATCATTTATAAAATATGACTATGCGTTTCATAAATGTTCATTATGTTAAATTTTTCTGTATGTTTTGCTCACATCAGGTGCACAGTGGTTAAAGACTCCATGTGTTTCAGAGAAGACAGCTGTCTATACCCTCACCAGTCAGCACTTACACTGCAGTGCACACTACACTACACACGACACTACACACTACAGTGTTCAACACCTGTTATAGATGTGTAAACGCATGAATAAATCATTTACAACACTTTTTGCATCCCCTAATCTAAAGTGTAAAATATTCATTACTTGTAAATGTGTTACACTTACCTGTTACAAATGATACTTACCTGTTACAAATGATCTGTATGTGTATTCAAGCCATTTACAACACTTTCTGAACCCTCTAATTACTACATACATACAGAAAAAATAACATTATTTATTAAACATGTATGAAACGCATATTCATGTTCTGTGAATGATTAGTTCATCATTAACTAACCACTTATAAATGACTTACATCTGAACGTTATTATACAGTGTTACTGAAACTTGAGTGTTTATGATTGTGATCAATCACGCTTAATCAGAAAAAAAGTGTATTTAATCGAGTTAATTTTTTGGATCGATTGACTGCACAATTAATACGTTTAATCAACCTAATATCATTACTTTTGCTTTGCATTAAAGTTATGTTACAGTTTGCGCTGCATGCTGAGGTGAAGGAGTACCTGGAGCGTGGAGTTTACCAAGGGAACGCCGACACCGGACGGAAGAGAATTGTCAGGCGTTCTGCTAAGAAGTTCATTGTGCAGGGGAAGTAGAAAAATATCATTGCCTTTTAATGTGTTATGTATTATGTAATTTACAGTATCCGCTACGTTTGCTTATGATAAAACAACTAATTTTACGTAATATTTTCTTCAATAAATAACATGATTTACTGTGTGTTGCGTTCCCTCACATTACCTCTTTATGTCTCTAACACAGGTGGACATCTTTATTACAAGACTGCAGACGGATCAAACCGTCTAGTTGTCATGGATGAGCAACAGAAGGAACGAGTCCTTCGGGACTGTCATGACAGCCCAGCTACAGGTGGGCATCAGGGGATAACAAGGACATTTAATAAGATTGCAAGCGCATACTACTGGCAAGGCATCTTTCCGGACGTCATGAAGTGGGTAAGATAATTGTAGACTCAAATTCTTGACCCACGAGATGGTTTCATACAGCCCCTCAAGTGTAAATAATTAACTCATTGGTACGTTATGTTGAGGCCACGACATATTATATTGAGGCCACAAGATCATATTATAATAAATACTTAATGGTGTTAAGTCGTGTCCTCAAAATCCTATGTTGAGTTTGAGACCCCTGATGTAGTTGTACAAAGTAATGTGTTTCTGTTGTTTGTAATGTTACAAACACCTACAATTTTTTTTTTAGATTGCCCAATGTCCACAGTGTCAGCGCACTGATACTATTAAAACAGTGGCCCCAGTGTTGCACCCTATCAAGGTCACTAAAGCCTGGACTGTAATAGGAATGGATTTGATGGGACCATTTCCAACCAGTCCTCAGGGGAACATTTATGTCCTCACAATGACTGACCTCTTCACCAAATGGGTTTTCGCCAAATCCCTGAAGTGTAAGACCGCAGTTGAGGTGGCTACAGGGGTCTTACAAGCATTTAATGCATATGGACTGGTTGAAAGAATAATCACAGACCAGGGGAGGGAGTTTGTGAACCAGGTTATTATTATTTAGTTAAGAAGATTTTATTATAAAATTTTTGGGCTATATGTTATAAGAATCTACCATGTCTTTGATACCTTTTTGATAACAGCTAAATGCGGACATATTTAAGGAATTGGGTGTGAAGCAGTGTGTCACGTCAGCTTACCACCCTCAGTCAAATGGACAGGATGAGAGGACAAATCAGACTATAAAGAGGTCATTGTCAAAGTACTGCAATGACATGCAGAATGACTGGGACGAAAAACTGGAGGATGTGGTGCATGCCATCAACACCTCAAAGCAGGTGATTGGAACTGCTTTAAAAAGAAATGATTAAATGCAATTGATTATGTAAAATGTAATTTGTTGAAACACTTTTTTTAGGGCTCTACAAAGTATACACCATTCTTTTTGATGTTTCACCGGCACCCAATCACGCCAGAGCTTCTAAACACAAAGGTAGTATCTGAGACAGATTGCTTTGTAGGAGAGGATCCGAATATTGTAATGCCCACAAAGATAGTAGAGGTGACAGCAGTACAGGCAAAGGTAATTGTCTGTAGTATGAACTATAATTAAGCAATAATTCACATTATTTAAGGTATTATATTAAATCTGTTTATTATGCATTATTTTCATAAGGTGCGGGGTCACATTGAAAAAGCACAGGGGAAGCAAAAGGCGGAGTACGAGTCCCGGAAAAGAAAAAATGTGAAATCATTTCACATCCACGAAGGAGAGGAGGTACTCAAAGCAAACAAAAGAAAAGAGGGACGCAAAGGTGGACGTTTAGAGGGGAACTGGACAGGCCCTTTTGTGGTCGAAGACATTACCGGAAAAGGGGTTGCTACACTTGCAGACAAATCCGGCAACATTCTCCGCCAGAAAACCAATGTGTCCCAACTCAAACCATTCCTGCGGCGTGACATTAACCTGAATGGTGAGAAAGGCAGTACATTACAGTAGATGGGCCACTTTTTGAAGTAAATGTTTATGGCAAATGTAAAATATTACATATACAACCTTTTTCAGTGAATATTCATGATGACCATGATTCTTACTGCCTGAAGACAGACATGGCAGGAGGTGATGCATCACGCACAGGTATGCTTTATTTGATTTGCTTTTAAAAAAGTACAATTAGTAACTTTAACAAAGATTTGTGACTGATCCAAATGTGTTTACAGAAATTGAAAAAAAAAATCAGTTTTCAGTGGATCGCTTTCACATCTTGGAGCTAGAAGAGGTAAGATGTCAAATAAATGGAACTCTGTTATATATTATATAATATTATATATGTAAGACAATTACAAAGCATTTTTTTTTTTCTAGGAAATGTATATGCGCATTTTGAGTGAGGAAACCGACAGAAAGCGGCCACTCATTCAGTTTCCGAGATGCCAGGCCACAGTTGAAGATTTCGAGACACTGTGTCCACAGAAAAAAAGTTTCCCATGGCTGAATGACGACGTTAGAATTTTAATTTGATAACATTTTTGAGACATATTTGTAATAGCTCTAATTAGTCCCGGTTTCCAGAAAACGTCCAAACAAAAAGCGTCAAAAGGGCCAAATTTCATCCCAAAATTTCACTGTATGCGAGTCTCTATTTGCCCCAATGGAATAAATGCTTTGTGGGATCTCCATATCTCAGCTCTGGAAGGCTCTAGAGCCTCCAATCATGCATTCATGTCTATGTCTCAGCACCCTCTAACAGAATCCAAGATTTCAAGAATATCCAAGAAACTTTATTTTTCGACCCAAAATATCTGTAAGGGGTACACACCTTATAGTTTTTTTGGGTTGAAAAATAAAGTTTCTCGGATATTCTCGAAACCGTGGATTCTGTTAGAGGGTAATGAGACATAGACATGAATGCATGATTGGAGAAATTTTGGGACTCAGGCAAGACCTCCATATGCGTCCAATGGCAGCTTATTTGTATGGGCGTTTGTACACGAACCTCCTATTTGTACTTCTTATATTATTCAACAACATTTCATTGAAATCTACTATTTCTTTTAGATTCTTGACACAAGGATTGCACAGCTCTGTAAAGCACATGGTGGAACTGCTTTACAGGTGCACACGTTCGTGCTCTGGTGGCGATCCTTCAATATCAAGAAACATGTGGATGACAGTCACATTTCTTGTCTGAAGGTAAATGAAAATCTATTAAATTAGAAATTTCAAGGGCAGGGGACACATTTACTTACTTACTTAAAAATATTTTAAAGGACCTTGATGAGAATGACACAGTCCTTATTCCAAGAATTGTTGGTGGACAGAGCCCCGAAAAGGGAAACCACTTCATTTTGTGGGTATGTGTGTTTTTTAAAAAATACATTTTTACTCAACAGTTGTTACTCTGGTTACAGCAGTTTCTGTTTATGTTGTAAAGGTCTTGGATGGTTTGCTGAATCGTATACGAGTTTACGACCCCACTGGCAACTACAAGTCAATTTCTGCGATGGACCTGACTATACTATGGTATTATGTGCTTTATAAATGTCAAAATTGTTATCTTTATTTACTAATGTACATTTATTAATTATTTTTTTCTTTTGCACAAAAGCAATGCCTTCCGAAAAACTTGGGACTTGGGAAAATGGACTGTTGAGTACCCAGAACAGTGGAGGCTGGCTGACTCTAACAACTGTGGGGTTTTGGTTTGTACAGTAAGTTAAATAAATGCTTTTATTTATTTATTTTATTTTATTTTTATCTACATTACTTTAACAACTGTGTTTATTGCATTAGATGGCAGAAATGGAGGTGAGGGACAAATGGACCTCTATGAAAAACGAGGTGATACAGGGAGACGATCTGTGGCATCTGAGAAGATATCACGCAGCATCAATGGCAGCATATGCTGTTCAGCATATGACGTATAAAAGGTATGTGTAAAATGTGTGTCCTCATTCATACAAATCAACTTAAAAGTTTAATAAATCAAGTAGATCGATGATTTTGAAAATATAGGACAGTCGAGGAGGTGGAAAAAAAAGGAATTTGTTCTCTTGTCAGTGATACTGAAATTCAGGTACATATAAGACTTTACAAAATTTAAAATGGCTAGATATTGTTTGCTATACTAAATATTTTTTTCAGGAGTTGTTTCATGGAATTGTGAAAGGCTCACTGAAACCCACGTGGAACAAATGGTGGCAAATGAAGACTGGGAACATGGCAAAACCTAAGAGCTTTCATCCAGCCTTGTCAGCACATGTTGAGGAACTTCTAGGACACATCGACAACATTGTGTTTGAGCAAAAGAAGGACAAAAAGCTTGAACATATCGACCTTGTAATGTGTGAACTGATTCCTGAGGTAAGCATTGATGAGAAACTGATGGCTGATTTTTATATGTTTTGGTGAACTAACTAAAATTTTTTTTTTTTTATCTTTTGTTGTACAGATCAGCCTTATAATACTGAGACGAACGGAAGGTTTCAGTCACTTTTGGGCTGATTTATCTTATCTTGTGGAGTGTGTCATTAAAATAGCCTTTTAATGTCACAACATCCCTGGTTCAACGAGCTAACTACGTTCTGCTGCTGCGTTGCACCTTTGGGCTTGCATATCAAAGCAAAAACAGTGAGTGGTGTTCCACAGCACTAAAGAAAGACTTTGCAAGTGTACAGTTGCACATGACGTGTTGCAGCATGTTTGTGTGTTTTTGCAGAGTTCCCTCAAGTCAGTCCATCCATGACACCTCAGGTTCAACGGGCTAGCTGCGTCTGCTGCTGCGTTGCACCTTTGGGCTTGCATATCAAAGCAAAAACAGTGAGTGGTGTTCCACAGCACTAAAGAAAGACTTTGCAAGTGTACAGTTGCACATGACGTGTTGCAGCATGTTTGTGTGTTTTTGCAGAGTTCCCTCAAGCCAGTCCAGCCATGACACCTCAGGTTCAACGGGCTAGCTGCGTCTGCTGCTGCGTTGCACCTTTGGGCTTGCATATCAAAGCAAAAACAGTGAGTGGTGTTTCACAGCACTAAAGACTGCAAGTGTTCAGTTGCACGTGACGTGTTGTTTGTGTGTTTTTGCAGAGTTCCTTCAAACTACAGCTAGTCCAAAACGCAGCAGCTCGAGTTCTTACCAGAACCAGGAAGTATGACCATATTAGCCCGGTTCTGTCAACACTGCACTGCACAAATTTTAAAATATTGCTGATTACTTACAAAGCACTAAATGGTTTAGCTCCCCAGTACTTGAGCAAACTCTTAACGCATTATAGTCCTTCACGTCTATTGCGATCTCAAAATTTCCGGCCAGTTGATAATTCCTAGAATATCAAAATCGACTGCTGGCGGTAGATCCTTCTCCTATTTAGCACCAAAACTCTGGAACAGTCTTCCTACCCCAGCCGGAACCGGGAACACTTCCCATAAATCCTGATGTTCTCGTTCCATCATAAGAAGAATGGCGTCTACGTTAATATTAGTCTCTCTGCTTATACCGAGGTTTACCGCAGTCCGCCGGATCCAGGCCGTATCCAGATCAGATGAAGGACCTACGCCTGGACGCGACGACAACGCAGTGCTGAATTGTCAACCAGTCTCTCCATTTCTGAAGTGAGGTGGACTCCGGCCGTATCCAGACTAGATGGTGGACCTGCACGTGGACCCAACCATGACGCATCCCTGAAGTGCCGACCTCATCGACACAACCAATCTGACCTCTGACCTGTAATGCTGCCTGGATCATAATCATACACTGTTCGCTCGTTGGCCAGAGGAGAACTGAGCGACTGAGCCTGGGTTCTCCCAAGGTTTTTTTCTCCATTCTGTCACTGATTGAGTTTTGGTTCCTTGCCACTGTTGCCTTGGCTTTGGCTTGCTTATTTGGGGACATTTAATATTCAACAATATTATTGATCTGTCTAATTTGGGTGGACAATGATGCAATTTTCTTCTAGAAACAAACTTTGTTGTATTATTTTCATGTTATCAATGTGAAGCTGCTTTGATACAATCTGTATTGTAAAAAGCGCTATATAAATAAAGGTGACTTGCCTAGACAACATGAATTTACTTCAAACTAAAGATTTGACTTTTCATACAGCAAAATACACTGCATCTATTTGTCTCATTAGCTCTCAAAAAACTTTAACCTTACAGTTCATTAAATATTTTAACACAGCTAACTCAACATTAATGGTTTTTAAATCTTCACAATCTATAGCCAGAGGACTATCACAAAAGTGTTTAGGAAAGTAAAGACATACTAGAGTATGTTTGTTTAAAGCTGCTTTGTATTGTTGTGTATTTTAAAAAGCTATATAAATGTCCTAAAACGATGTGCATTTTGCTTGTAGTTTTGTGTTAATAAAAATGTAATATATTACATCTCATAATTCAGTTTCAGAATTCATTATGTATTGTATTGTGTAATTTAATAAAATTTTTATATAAGTTTTGATTCTCTAATTTAATTACATTAAATGTTATTGTGTTGTATGATGTTCTGTATTAAGAATTATTATGACATAAATCATATGCATTAGTACACAAATTACATGCTTGTAATAAAAAAAAAACATATTATGCCCTATTTCTTTAAAACAAATAATTTCGTCACAAAACATACTTTAACATGTTATTTCTTTAAAATAAAGATTATTATATGAATTAAGGTGTTTGATTAATTACATTAAGATTGTGATTCCATAATTACATTATAGTGTTCTTTAGTCAAGGCTAGACAACCAATTAATATTTATGCCCACAAAACATAGCTAGCATTCTGTAATTTATTTAAATGTAATAGCAAAAATAGTAATATACACAAATAAATATTATTTTATGGCTCTTTTAATAAATAAAAGTGTACTTGTAACATATTGCGCTGATTATTGAGGATAAAAAATAATTACATAATTATAATTGCATTACGAATGGCTGTGAATACGGTAAGGCAGTATCAGTGCAGTTTAAGCTCATAGCACGATCATCGGATAACGTTAGCTGTATGCTATGCTATTATCTAAGCTAACTAAAAAACACACGAACAACGAGAAATGTTTAATTTCACAATCTATAGCTTCGGTTAAATACTAGTATATGAAACGTATCATTTAAAATACATTAAATACATTAATGACTCGTTAAAACGTAGTACAAACGTCTTCTATAATAAAATAATTTTGTATGATTTATAACCAGGCACTAAAGCGATTACCCATAAAACGTGCTTTGAACCAATCGGATTGCTTGGGTCCTCAGGGTTACCGAATACTATACGGTTACTGGATACTATACCACACCGGCATATGGAGTTAGTGAAGGCAAACCAGGCAAAAAAATGCCCCTTCCCCTCCGCTTGTCTCAGGTAAATAATGCGTCCTCTAGCTCAGCGGTCGGAGTCGCGCGTTCATGTGTTTTGGGGGCGTGGCTTTGGAAGAAGCACAGAAATGAGGGGGTGGAGTGAATGGAAATAATGAGATGTCTTTAAAACAGTCGTGAGAGGTCTACAGACACTCGATTTTGATACTTTCTTTTTCAGAGTACTTACATTTTAATTATGTATTGATATGTACATAAAGTTTAAACAAATTTGAAAAATAAAATTTTTAGACCATTTCTACCTACCCTGCCTTTAATAAAAATAAATTTACATTTTGTGTCTTAATAAAAGCTAAATTTTTTTTTATTTTTTTTAAAAATCACCCTCCAGGGATGCTACTCTACAAACCACCAACACAGCATATAAAATATAAAAAATAAAAATATTTATTTAAAAGACTCGTTGTGAAGCTGTTTCATGACTAACGTTACTCTCTCTGGGTCAACGGCAGCGCCAACACAGATTTGAATGTTGCGATATGATTTTGTCAAAGTTTAATACACAGACGAATTGAAAGGTTTCGATGACCGAGATCACAGTCTTTGAAGATGAATCGTGCAGCTCTAATCTCTCTCTCAGCATATGAGCAGTGCAAAGGCTTTTCAGTGCATTCAGTCTCATGTCTCTTATACGCGTCCACTCTGGATAGTACGCCACTTTAACACTCATAGATAACGACACATTTCATCCTCTCTTGGAACGAAAGTGGCTAACTTCTGTAAACCTCGTCTACAAACAAGGACAAAAATAAAGCAATTGAATTTGAATTAATATCGATTCTGGAATAATAAAAAAAAAAAAAAAAAAAAACGATTTCAGAATCTACGCGATAGCTAGGTGAATCGATTTTTCTCTCCAAGCCCTAATATATATGTAAATGTGTGTTTTAAGTAAGAGTTTTGGTTAGGGATGTAAACAGTTAATCGATTATCGATGAATTTTAGACAAGAATTTACTTGATTAAATTAAATTATTGTCGGTTAATTGAACATTGCGAATGTGACATGAGATTCTCGCAGGCGGCGAGAGACCCGACACAAACTTGAGGCGGCAAAAAAGAAACCAAACATGAGGTGGTCAAAACGGAGTGGAGTGGGATCATTTCAAATTACAGAGCTGGCAACTCTGAACATTGTGGACATTGTATTACATGTTGATTGGCTTAATCAAATGATCCAATCAAACTTTTATATATATTGTCATCAACCCATCTTTCTTGCTTATAAACTTTTCCATTAATATTAATTTCTTCCACTGCAGGGTAGAAGACTCCAGCCCATGATGTTGACTAGTTCAGGCCCTGTTTTTTAAGGAAAAATAAAGTTCTGGGAGAAAACAACATTCAGGGACCAAATTCTATTGTTCAAAATCCTGCTGTTTTTAAATCATTTAATTTGTCTTTTATACCTTCTAATTGAAAAAAAAAATGTTTTTTTGCTATGCTATTTTTATTTTATGAATTTCGAAATTTAAATTGTGAAAAGTTGTCAATAAATGGCATTTTTGTGACAAAAACAGTGTCTTCATTTTACAGCACACAAAATGAATGCAGTAATCCCTATTACAGTAGTAAAATATGTGGGGTGATGAAACACAGTACTGTGATTATTACTGTAAAAAAGTTTACAGTATTTTTTAAAGTTACTGTGATTAAGTTTACAGTAAGCATACTGTGAAATGAACTACAGCAACTTACTTGCTAATTGCTGCCAGCAAGTTGCTGTAAATTTCACAGTATTCTTTTTACAGTGTACTGTTGTGGCAAATTCAAAGTTTTTTTGGTTCAGGTCTCAAAGAAGTTTCTCAGAGTCGAGGTTCCAGGTCAGAAGAATTTACTTTATTGTACAAACAATAAAGGAGAAGCCAGCTGGTCATCTGAAGTTATAATATCCAGCATTCATTTTTTATACCTTTTTCATATCATCAAGTCTCCAATGGTTACCCTCAAACCCATCTCTTCCCCTCTGACACGCCTGGTGACCTTGGCACAGTTAGACATGTCTTCTCTATTGGTCAAACCTCACATAATGGTGCTTTTGTTTCATACAGTATTTTGACACTTTGGGTTACTTATGCATACTGGTTATTTTCCATTCTCTCATCCTTTTTCAGACCTATTTGTTCATGCTTGTCATTTTCATTACATCATACTTAGACATGAATCAAGGGAAAATTCTCCAACATATCCCCCCTTTGGGACTAATCCTAGTCCTACCTTCATTTCTGTCCCAGAATGTATCTACATGAATAAGCCTCTCTCTGTTATCTATCAATTATGGCCATCCATCTCTCTTATCAATAAGCCCACTCACGAAGGTACACCCTGGAGGAATAGTGAGACCAAACATCTCACCTTCCTTTTCTATTATCAGTCTTGAAGGGATAGATTACTTCAAACATTTGATTTTTCAGCATAATCAACATATCTCAGTGTTATAAACTTAAAATTAGGGGTTCAAGCACGAAGTGCTGAAACCCTATTGTTATTGTTAATTTTCCCATGATGCAACATTCAGACATAAAACTGATCGGGCAGACCAAACCGTAAGTCGTAGAGACTTGAAACTTTGGGGGCTGATAGTACTCACACCGCCTACAGCGTCACCAAGGCCCGCCCCGATCGGCCTGACGGGGGCGCTACAGCGGTCAAAAGTACGAAACGGCTCATAACTCATCAACCGTGAGGCGTAGGCTCAAGTGTCTTATATCGTTGGATTCCTTGGCTCGAGGCGGACCAGGTGCATGCCTCGGATTTGCTCGTCACCCTGGGAAAATTTTCGGGTATTTGGGGTTTTTCACAAAACCTACTTTCGCGAACTAGTCCTAGGTTTTTGGCCCGACCGGAACCAAACCAGTGCAGCAAGATTCTCTGGAGTCCGAATGTCAATAATTATCAAAAAAAAGTGAAAATTTGGGCTCACGGTCCCTAAGGGCCGCCAAAACGTTTGAAGTGGGAGGAGCCCATTTTGCTTAATTGGCTATAACTCGTGAACGGAACGCGATTTTTGCACCAAACTCAGCACGCGTATGTACGAGCTCATTCTGTGGTCGCGTGAAAAAGGACGTGGCGACTGGCCACTTGGTGGCGCTATAACTGTTAAAAGGGTGTCAAAATGATGCATTTCTATGGCAAATCCCATGAAATGGCTGAAAGCGGCCATCTTGCTGTCTGATTTGCATACAACCTCACAAAATCGGGCATGCGCATGCGTCACGTGATCCTAAAGAAGCTTGGAAACTTTCACGGACGTCGGGCCATTGGTGGGGCGCTTTAACTGTCATAAAGGTGAGAAGGCCTCTGTATTATCCTATGCAAAATGACATTTAAATGACTGAAAAATGGGGGAAAAAAGAGCAGCACTTCACCAAATTAGCTGAGCACATGCGCCATATTATTCTAAAGAAGCGTGCAAACTTTTATGGAGATCGGGCCATCAGTGGAGGTGTCACAGTTTAAAAGGTAAAAAAAAAATTCACCACATTTCCATGATAAATGAGCTAAAAGGGCAAAAAACATACTTTTTCCTCTCCGAGGCACACGTTAAAAGGCTTGATAAAGTTTTTGGAACGCAGCAGCGCAAGCGGCAAGTGCCTAGACCCTATAGTTTTTTTTTTAGAGGCCTTTTTGTGGCCCTTTTTTAGCCACTTATTAGGGGTTCAAGCACGAAGTGCTGAAACCCTATTGTTATTGTTAATTTTCCCATGATGCAACATTCAGACATAAAACTGATCGGGCAGACCAAACCGTAAGTCGTAGAGACTTGAAACTTTGGGGGCTGATAGTACTCACACCGCCTACAGCGTCACCAAGGCCCGCCCCGATCGGCCTGACGGGGGCGCTACAGCGGTCAAAAGTACGAAACGGCTCATAACTCATCAACCGTGAGGCGTAGGCTCAAGTGTCTTATATCGTTGGATTCCTTGGCTCGAGGCGGACCAGGTGCATGCCTCGGATTTGCTCGCCCTTCAGGCGCCAATTTCGAGTAAATTGCATTTTTTTGAAAAACCTATTTTTGCGAACTTCTTCTAGGTTTTTGGTCCGATCAGAACCAAACCACTGCAAGAATATTCTCTGGAGTCTGACAATCAATAATCATCCAAAAAATTCAAAATTTCAATTAACAATCGATAAGGGGAACCAAAATATTTGATGGCACCAGGGCCACTTTTACTAAAACGGTTATAAATTGTGAACGGAAAGAGATTTTTTTGCTAAACTTGGGATACGTCTTCCTGAGCTCAGTCTGAGATCACTTGAAAAAAAATCGCAACCATTGGCCACTAGGTGGCACTATAAAACGGTTATAACTTGTGAACGGAAAGAGATATTTTCGCAAAACTTGGGACACATGTTCATGAGCTCATTCTGAGGTCACGTGAAAAAAAATCATGACAATTGGCCACTTGGTGGCGCTATAAAATGGTTATAACTTGTGAGCGGAAAGAGATATTTTCGCTAAACTTGGGACACATGTTCATAAGCTCAATCTGAGTTGACATGAAAAAAATCGTGACAATTGGCCACATGGTGGTGCTATAACAGTGAAAAAAATCATGAAAATAGCTATAAGCGCACCCAACCGTTAGTCTACTGAAAATTGGCACGCAGTGTCTTTGTCCAGGGTGCCATGATAGTCTATGAGAACATTGGTGTATCTCAAAACTCAGTATACGTCATTGGCACAATGCCTTGAAGGAGCCTTAGAAGTTTCAAGAAAGTGTTTTTTCACAGGAGTGACCTCCTAAGACTCCTGAATCCTTGCCGATTCCAACAATACCAAACATGCCAGGTTTCGCCTTATGGTTTTTGTAAGTGTCATTTAGAGCTTTAAAAAATTGTGGTTATCTTCAAAGCCGTTAGTCCGATCGAGACAACAACAAAAAAACTAAGGAAATTTGAAAACATTGGTAAATAGCTAAACAATAATGCCAAAATGTCAAAATTATGATAGGAACAAAAAAAACTAAAAAAAAAATCCAATCATTATCACCCATGGATCATTTTTATGCTCTCATAAATAGAAGTGTCTAAACTTCAATAAAAAAAATTATATTTACAACAAATTTGACAGACATTCCAAAACTCTGGAATAGTCTTCCTGATACTGTTCGTTGCTCAGACTCGCTCTCCCAGTTTAAAACTAGATTAAAGTCGCATCTCTTTGGCCAGGCATTCATATAATCCCACAGTTCAAACTACAATCCGGCCTCTAGCTCATAAATGCCAGAGGAGAACTGGCCCCCGACTGAGCCTGGGTTCTCCCAAGGTTTTTTTCTCCATTAGGTCACCTGATGGAGTTTTAGGATACCATTAGGTCACTTGATGGAGTTTTTCGGTTCCTTGCCACTGTTGCCTTTGGCTTGCTCAGTTGGGGATATTTTGGGGATGTTTGATTTGGTTTTATCAATCAGTGAATTCCTCTTGAAACAAGCTTTGTTGTATTGTTTTGATTTGATGCTGTGAAGCTGCTTTGATGCAATCTGTATTGTGAGAAGCGCTATACAAATAAACTTGACTTGACTTGACTTGACATGTATGGGCACCTTTCAAGGACACCTAATAAAAGTGGTGGAGATCAGGCAAGACGTGGTGGTGCTATAACTGTCAAAAAAACGTTCCTAAGTAAATTGCCTGTATTGGCTGTAAATGGTATTTTCCATCAATGATATAAGTTTATTAGTTTATTTGGATCCCCATTAGCCACTACCTAGGCAGTGTCTACTCTTCCTGGGGTCCCAACAAGTAAAAAATACAAAACTACATTTAATCAACAACAATAAAAAGTCAAGTCAATGAAACACACTAACCCAAAATTCATTCCAAATATCGAAATCAACAATTTACTATATATTGTGCCATTAAATGTTCCTTTAAATATTTTTTTAAAACTAATTTTTCTTGTAAAAATGTTCCTTTAAATATTTTTTTTTAAACAAATTTTTCTTGTAAAAATGGGTGATATCAATGGTAGGCTAAATGATTCCATATTTTCATTCCTCTATACATTACAGTCCGTTCTTTTCCAGTGGTTTACGAAACAGGAAAAAAAAAAAAACATCCCTTTTATTCATGCCTGGTGTAAAAATTATGCCTAGTACTATTATACAAAAGTTGAGAGTACAGGACATTAGGAACTTTAGACACAGAGATATTTCTTATAAAATAAAGCAGAGAGACAATCCTTGAGAGACCAGTGCATTCTTAGTATATTATCTCTTCTATAACAGTTTAAATTGAGTCGTGTCGCTCTGTTCTGGACAAATTATATTTTTCAATCAGTTCTTTTTTTTTTCCTTTACTTGATGCACTCGATTACACCACTGGGCAATAACACACGATTCATCCAATCACTGATTGTGCTGCTGTGACTGACACCTCTGAGAGCCAACAGAAGCGGCATATTCATAAGGCCCGCCCACAGGTCGCGCAGGCGCTGCCACTGTCAGCATAAACAGAGAATCAGATGAGAACAGATCAAATGAGACACGGAGCATTTCTCCAGAAACTCCTTGCACTAAATGATAATCATAATCTATCGAGAACTGTGATTGTGTGCACTTGTAAACTTTGGATGCTTCAGCCTGGAGTGTTGTCGTCAGAGAGAGGTGAAGTGGAAATCGGAGTAAAGATTTAGTGGATCCCAGAGCGGTAATCTTTATTGAATAGTCTTTTTTTAATTGAATATGTGATGCAATCTCGTTTTGGTGAGTGACATTTTTTTATCATATGTTATCTTATGAAAGATATGTCAATTTCAGAAATGATTTGATATGAGCTGAGTGTAGGCCGCACAGCGCGAGCTGAACTAATTAGCCGTAGGCTAAAGCTATCACGTATAACAATGAGCATTGTGTCATGAGTTGAGACAATGGGTCTTATTCATGAAACACGAGCAGAACGAATTTTTGTGTAAATCGTGTGTAAAGTGGTTCTGACGTAAATTTTCGGATTCATTAAAATGTTCGTATTTTCCAAACGTTAGTTGGTACGAAAGAAATCTACACCTGCTCCCAGCCACGCGTAAATAGTGCGCTTAACATCCGAACGTTTTGCTCATTAATAAGGCTGCATTTTAATTCACCTTAATCGGGTACATATTTTACGGAAGAGGATTAGGGCCAGGCAATAATAAAAAAAATAAAACCATCTCGAGATTAAAGTCATTATAATGCGAGATTAAACTCGTTAACTTTCGAGAAAAAAAGTCGAAATACAATCTTGAGAATAAACTCATTAAATATTGAGAATAAAGTCGTTGTGTTTCGAGAAAAAACTCGTTAAATTTCGAGAAAAAAGTCGAAATACAATATTGAGAATAAACTCATTACATTTCGAGAATAAAGTCGTTGTGTTTCGAGAAAAAAACTCGTTAAATTTCGAGAAAAAACTCGAAATACAATCTTGAGAATAAACTCATTACATTTCGAGAATAAAGTCGTTGTGTTTCGAGAAAAAACTCGTTAAATTTCGAGAAAAAAGTCGAAATACAATCTTGAGAATAAACTCATTAAATTTCGAGAATAAAGTCGTTGTGTTTCGAGAAAAAAAGTCAAAATGAAATGTAGAGAATAACGCATTGGATCAGTGCTCATTATAGCCTACTGATAGAGGACATGGCAGAGTTGGATCACTTAGTCAAGCTATATTTTAGACTTTCTTTCAGTAACAAAGAATAGAACATTCTTAGGTCGGCTAGGTCTTTTTAGAAGAAAAAATCAGTCCAATTTGCGCGATGTACTCGCTTTTGTCCAACATGAAATTCAACGAGGTTTCGTGGTTTCCCAGGATACCATAAGACGCATTATTAAACTTGTTGATCCTCAAGGTGTGGAATTTCGACGAAGGAGAGTACACTTGCGCTGGCCCAAATGCACTCTGGCATATAGACAGCTATGATAAACTAAAACCGTACGGCATTGCCATTAATGGCTGTATAGATGGTTACAGTCGTTACATTCTGTGGATGGAGGCGTACACAACCAACAACGATTAATAATGCGTCTTATGGTATCCTGGGAAACCACAAAACCTCGATGAGGCTAGGCTATGCAATGAACACTGATCGAATGCGTTATTCTCTACATTTAATTTCGACTTTTTTTTCTCGAAACACAACGACTTTATTTTCGAAATTTAATGAGTTTATTCTCAAGATTGTATTTCGAGTTTTTTTCTCGAAATTTAACGATTTTTTTCTCGAAACACAACGACTTTATTCTCGATATTTAATGAGTTTATTCTCAAGATTGTATTTCGACTTTTTTTCTCGAAATTTAACGAGTTTAATCTTGAATTATAATGACTTTAATCTCGATATTTAATGACTTTATTCTCAGGATTGTATTTCGACTTTTTTTCTCGAAATTTAACGAGTTTAATCTCGAATTATAATGACTTTAATCTCGAGATGGTTTTATTTTTTTATTATTGCTTGGCCCTAATCCTCTTCCGTATATTTACACAGCATTTTGAAAAAATATTAGGTAACACTTTACAATACGGGTGCACTAATCTGCATTAATTCATATTTAACTAATGCACAGATAATCATGTGTTAATGTATGACTCATGTAGAACTAAACCATTAATTAATGATTACTGCATCAGCAACTAATAAAGATTCTAAATGATTAATAGATTAAGTAATATATGAATTGTTATTAATTAAATGTGTCTATGTATTAATTAATTAATAACTTATTTTATTAACTAAAAGTGTAAATGAATGCGTTAATTACCACAGTTGGTCAAAGCAATGTACTTCAACTTCCAGTTGTCTGCTTTAATTAATCATTAACTAATGATTTGCAAATGCATCATTATGTTATGACTTTACTTGTTGAGGCACATGACTATTAACTAATTAAGTTGGCTTGAGAGAGCCAACATATTGAAATCCTATTTAAACTTATTAAGTTGGCTTGAGAGAGCCAACATATTGAAATCCTATTTAAACTTATTATTATTAAGTTGGCTTGAGAGAGCCAACATATTGAAATCCTATTTAAACATATTATTATTATTATTCTGACCCTAAAAATTTACAACTCAAACTCCTCTTAGAGCTTTAACTCTACATACTCCAAACTCGGCTCAGACACTCAAACTGATCTGACTCGGTGTGCTCTATCTTTTCAGACTGATCGGACTTACGGTTTTCCTACAAATGACGATCAAAACTCGAAAAAACTCATTCAAAAACTCCCATTGACTTACATTGGGGAGTTCTAAAAAATTCAAACCGACAAAAATTTAAATCTAAACACCTTGAAGACTAAACCAAACTGCCGTTCTATATACTATATGAGCCATTGAGACTCATTTAAACTAATAAACTCTAAACTATAAACACTTATAAACTAATTAACTTATAAACTCATGAATTCATAGACTTATGAACTCTTAAACTCATAAATTAATAAACTCTGAACTCTTAAACTCATTTAAACTTATAAACTCTAAACTCTTAAACTCATTTAAACTTATAAACTCTAAACTCAAAAACTCTTACACTTATAAACTCATCAATTTATACACTTATAAACTCTAAACTCATAAACTCTGAGTGTGTGTGTCTGAGTGAGTGTGTGAGCGAGTTAGTGTGTGTGTGTGTGTGTGTGTGTGTGTGTCTGTCTATCTATCCAACTTATTTATCTATCTGTCATAAACTTCAAACTACTTTAAACTTCAAACCACTTTAAACTTCTTAAGTTTAAAGCTTCCAGCTCCCAAGCAACTCCATAGCAACCAAACTCGAGTACCCTAGCAACCGTTTTGTAAGACCTATATCTCTGTATCAGAACATCGTATAGAGATGAGGTTTGGCTCTTTTGACTCATGCTAGCAAACAGCACTTCCAACATGCTACACATGCTAGCAGTGAATAGCTACATGCTAATAGCGATTAGTTAAGTGTTAAATCATGCCAAGATCATGCTAAGAACTCTATAAAAACTCCATAGCAACCATCTGTGACAACTACCAGCCACCTAGTAACACCATATCAACCGCCCTGAATACCCTAACAACCGCCTAGCAACACCATAGCAACCACCAGAACACCCTAGCAAACGCCTAGCAACCCCCTAGCAACACCATAGCAACCACCCAGAATACCCTAGCAACACCATAGCAACGACCCAGAATACCCTAGCAACCGCCTAGCAACACCATAGCAACCACCCAGAATACCCTAGCAACCACCTAGCAACCACCCAGAATACCCTAGCAACCGCCTAGCAACACCCTAGCAACCACCCAGAACACCCTAGCAACCGCCCAAAATACCCTAGCAACCGCCTAGCAACACCCAGAATACCCTAGCAACCACCCAAAAGACCCTAGCAACCGCCTAGCAACCACCCAAAAGACCTTAGCAACCACCGAAAATATCCTAGCAACCACCCAGAACACCCTAGCAACCACCCAAAAGACCCTAGCAACCACCCAAAATATCCTAGCAACCACCCAAAATATCCTAGCAACCACCCAAAACACCCTAGCAACCGCCTAGCAACCACCCAAAAGACCCTAGGAACCACCGAAAATATCCTAGCAACCACCCAAAATACCCTAGCAACCGCCTAGCAACCACCCAAAAGACCCTAGCAACCACCGAAAATATCCTAGCAACCGCCTATCAACCACCCAAAAGACCCTAGCAACTACCCAAAATATCCTAGCAACCGCCTAGCAACTACCCAAAAGACCCTAGCAACCACCCAAAATATCCTAGCAACCGCCTAGCAACCACCCAAAAGAACCTAGCAACCACCAGAAATATCCTAGCAACCGCCTAGCAACCACCCAGAATACCCTAGCAACCACCCAAAACAGCCTAGCAACCACCCAGAACACCCTAGCAACCGCCTAGCAACCACCCAGAATACCCTTGCAACCACCTAGAACACCCTAGCAACTACCCAAAATACCCTAGCAACCACCCAAAAGACCCTAGCAACCACCCAGGACACCCTAGCAACCACCTAGCAACCACCCAGAACACCCTAGTAACTGCCCAAAATACCCTAGCAACACCATAGCAACCACCCATCACATCCTAGCAACCGCCTAGCAAAAAACTTTCTGGTCCAAACTTTCTCAAGCCAACTTAAAGTTTGTCTCGACGAACTTTCGCATCTAGTTAAGTTGGCTTGAGAGAGCCAACATATTGAAATCCTATTTAAACTTATTATTATTAAGTTGGCTTGAGAGAGCCAACATATTGAAATCCTATTTAAACTTATTATTATTATTATTCTTCTGAGCGGAAAAAAATCTGAGACTAACTCCTCCTAGAGCTTTAACGCTACATACTCCAAACTCGGCTCAGACACTCAAACTGATCTGACTCGAGTTGCTTTATCTTTTCAGACTGATCGGACTTACGGTTTTCCTAAAAATGATGATCAAAACTCGAAAAAACTCATTCAAAAACTCCATTGACTTACATTGGGGAGTTCTAAAAAATTCAAACCGACAAAAATTTAAATCTAAACACCTTGAAGACTAAACCAAACTGCCGTTCTATATACTATATGAGCCAATGAGACTCATTTAAACTAATAAACTCTAAACTATAAACACTTATAAACTAATTAACTTATAAACTCATGAATTCATAAACTTATGAACTCTTAAACTCATAAATTAATAAACTCTGAACTCTTAATCTCATTTAAACTTATAAACTCTAAACTGATTTAAACTTATAAACTCAAAACTCAAGAACTCATACACTTATAAACTCATCAATTTATACACTTATAAACTCTAAACTCAGACACACACACTGAGTTTATGAGTGAGTGTGTGAGCGAGTTAGTGTGTGTGTGTGTGTGTGTGTGTGTGTGTGTGTGTCTGTGTGTGTGTGTGTGTGTGTGTG
>NC_138244.1:1431115-1481115 GCF_964197995.2 Scardinius erythrophthalmus
ATCTCTGTATCAGAACATTGTATAGAGATGAGGTTTGGCTCTTTTGACTCATGCTAGCAAACAGCACTTCCAACATACTACACATGCTAGCAGTGAATAGCTACATGCTAATAGTGATTAGTTAAGTGTTAAATCATGCCAAGATCATGCTAAGAACTCTATAAAAACTCCATAGTAACCATCTGTGACAACTACCAGCCACCTAGTAACACCATATCAACCGCCCTGAATACCTTAGCAACCGCCTAGCAACACCATAGCAACCACCCATAACACCCTAGCAACCGCCTAGCAACCACCCAGAACAGCCTAGCAACCACCCATAACATCCTAGCAACCACCTAGCAACCACCCTAGCAACCACCCAAAAGACCCTAGCAACCGCCTAGCAACCACCCAAAAGACCCTAGCAACCACCAAAAATATCCTAGCAACCACCCAAAATACCCTAGCAACCGCCTAGCAACCACCCAAAAGACCCTAGCAACCACCGAAATATCCTAGCAACTGCCTAGCAACCACCCAAAAGACCCTAGCAACTACCCAAAATATCCTAGCAACTGCCTAGCAACTACCCAAAAGACCCTAGCAACCACCCAGAACACCCTAGCAACCGCCTAGCAACCACCCAGAACACGCTAGCAACCACCCAAAAGACCCTAGCAACCACCCAAAATATCCTAGCAACCACCCAAAACACCCTAGCAACGCCTAGCAACCACCCAAAAGACCCTAGCAACCACCGAGAACACCCTAGCAACCACCCAAAAGACCCTAGCAACCACCCAGAACACCGTAGCAACCACCCAAAAGACCCTAGCAACCACACAAAACACCCTAGCAACCGCCTAGCAACCACCCAAAAGACCCTAGCAACCACCCAAAATATCCTATCAACCGCCTAGCAACCACCCAAAAGACCCTAGCAACCACCAGAAATATCCTAGCAACCGCCTAGCAACCACCCAGAATATCCTAGCAACCACCCAAAACAGCCTAGCAACCACCCAGAACACCCTAGCAACCGCCTAGCAACCACCCAAAAGACCCTAGCAACCGCCTAGCAACCACCCAGAACACCCTAGCAACCACCCAAAAGACCCTAGCAACCACCCAAAAGACCCTAGCAACCACCCAAAAGACCCTAGCAACCGCCTAGCAACCACCCAAAAGACCCTAGCAACCACCCAAAAGACCCTAGCAACCGCCTAGCAACCACCCAAAACACCCTAGCAACCGCCTAGCAACCACCCAAAAGACCCTAGCAACCACCAAAAATATCCTAGCAACCACCCAGAACACCCTAGCAACCACCTAGCAACCGCCTAGCAACCACACAAAAGACCCTAGCAACCGCCTAGCAACCACCCAAAACACCCTAGCAACCACCCAAAATACCCTAGCAACCGCCTAGCAACCACCCAGAATACCTTAGCAACCACCTAGCAACACCATAGCGACCACCCATAACATCCTAACAACCGCCTAGCAAAAAACTTTCCGGTCCAAACTTTCTCAAGCCAACTTAAAGTTTGTCTCGACGAACTTTCGCATCTAGTTATTATTATTATTCTTCTTACTAAAAAATCTGACTCAAACTCCTCCTAGAGCTTTAACTCTACATACTCCAAAATCGGCTCAGACACTCAAACAGATCTGACTCGGTGTGCTCTATCTTTTCAGACTGATCGGACTTACGGTTTTCCTAAAAATGACGATCAAAACTCGGAAAAACTCCCATTGACTTAACATTGGGCATTCTAAAAAAATTCAAATCCAAACCGACGTTTTCACACACACACAGACACAAAGGGCCTGACACCCCTGCGTTTCTCTCCCTCTCTCTCTCCCTCAGAGGATTTATATTATCGAGCAGCCAATAAGTAATGGCCTAAAATCTCCATAGCAACCACCCAGGACACCCTAGCAACCACCTAGCAACCACCCAGAACACCCTAGCAACCACCTAAAATACCCTAGCAACCGCCTAGCAACCACCCAAAAAGACCCTAGCAACCACCCAAAATATCCTAGCAACCGCCTAGCAACCACCCAGACCATCCTAGCAACCACCCAGAACACCCTAGCAACCACCCAGAATACCTTAGCAACCGCCTAGCAACACCATAGCAACCACCCAGAACACCCTAGCAACTGCCTAGCAACCACCCAGAACACCCTAGCAACCACCCAAAATACCCTAGCAACTGCCTAGCAACCACCCAAAAGCCCCTAGCAACCACCGAAAATACCCTAGCAACCGCCTAGCAACCACCCAAAAGACCCTAGCAACCATCAGAAATATCCTAGCAACCGCCTAGCAACTACCCAGAATATCCTAGCAACCACCCAAAAGACCCTAGCAACGCCTAGCAACCACCCAGAACACCCTAGCAACCACCCAAAAGACCCTAGCAACCGCCCAAAAGACCCTAGCAACCGCCTAGCAACCACCCAAAACACCCTAGCAACCGCCTAGCAACCACCCAAAAGACCCTAGCAACCACCCAAAATATCCTAGCAACCGCCTAGCAACCACCCAAAAGACCCTAGCAACCACCCAAAAGACCCTAGCAACCGCCTAGCAACCACCCAAAAGACCCTAGCAACCGCCTAGCAACCACCCAAAACACCCTAGCAACCACCAAAAATATCCTAGCAACCACCCAGAACACCCTAGCAACCACCTAGCAACCACACAAAAGACCCTAGCAACCGCCTAGCAACCACCCAAAACACCCTAGCAACCACCCAAAATACCCTAGCAACCGCCTAGCAACCACCCAGAATACCTTAGCAACCGCCTAGCAACACCATAGTGACCACCCATAACATCCTAACAACCGCCTAGCAAAAAACTTTCCGGTCCAAACTTTCTCAAGCCAACTTAAAGTTTGTCTCGACGAACTTTCGCATCTAGTTAAGTTGGCTTGAGAAAGCCAACATATTGAAATCCTATTTAAACTTATTATTATTATTAAGTTGGCTTGAGAGAGCCAACATATTGAAATCCTATTTAAACTTATTATTATTATTCTTCTTACCAAAAAATTACACTCAATCTCCTCCTAGAGCTTTAACTCTACATACTCCAAACTCGGCTCAGACCTTCAAACTGTTCTGACTCGAGTTGCTTTATCTTTTCAGACTGATCGGACTTACGGTTTTCCTACAAATGACGATCAAAACTCGGAAAAACTCCCATTGACTTACATTGGGGAGTTCTAAAAAATTCAAATCCAGATTCAAACTCACCAACCGACAAAAATTCAAATCTAAATACCTTGAAGACTAAACCAAACTGCCGTTCTATATATATTAGCCAATGAAACTCATTTAAACTAATAAACTCTAATCTCATACACTTATAAACTAATTAACTTAAATTTAATAACTAATTAACTAATAAACTCATGAATGCATAGACTTATGAACTCTTAAACTCATAAATTAATAAACTCTGAACTCTTAAACTCATTTAAACTTTTATAAACTCTAAACTCAAAAACTCATACACTTATAAACTCATCAATTTATACACTTATAAACTCTAAACTCATAAACTCTGAGAGTGTGTGTGTGTGTGTGTGTGTGTCTGAGTGAGTGTGTGTGTGAGCGAGGTAGTCTGAGTGAGTGTGTGTGTGTGTGTGTGTGTGTGTGTGTGTGTGTGTGTGTGTGTGTGTGTATCTATATAACTTATTTATCTATCTATCTCTCTCATAAACTTCAAACTACTTTAAACTTTAAACCAATTTAAACTTCTTAAGTTTAAAGCTCCCAGCTCCCAAGCAACTCCATAGCAACCAAACTTGAGTACCCTAGCAACCGTTTTGCAAGACCTATATCTCTGTATCAGAACATCGTATAGAGATGAGTTTTGGCTCTTTTGACTCATGCTAGCAAACAGCACTTCCAACATGCTACACATGCTAGCAGTGAATAGCTACATGCTAATAGCAATTAGTTAAGTGTTAAATCATGCCAAGATCATGCTAAGAACTCTATAAAAACTCCATAGTAACCATCTGTGACAACTACCAACCACCTAGTAACACCATATCAACCGCCCTGAATACCATAGCAACCACCCAGAACACCCTAGCAACCACCCAAAAGACCCTAGCAACCACCCAAAATATCCTAGCAACCACCCAAAATACCCTAGCAACCGCCTAGCAACCACCCAAAAGACCCTAGCAACCACCCAAAAGACCCTAGCAACCACCGAAAATATCCTAGCAACCGCCTAGCAACCACCCAAAAGACCCTAGCAACCACCGAAAATATCCTAGCAACCGCCTAGCAACCACCCAAAAGACCCTAGCAACTACCCAAAAGACCCTAGCAACCACCCAGAACACCCTAGCAACCGCCTAGCAACCACCCAGAACACCCTAGCAACCACCCAAAATACCCTAGCAACCACCCAAAAGACCCTAGCAACCACCCAAAATATCCTAGCAACCACCCAAAACACCCTAGCAACCGCCTAGCAACCACCCAAAAGACCCTAGCAACCACTCAGAACACCCTAGTAACCACCCAAAATACCCTAGCAACCACCCAAAAGACCCTAGCAACCACCCAAAACACCCTAGCAACCGCCTAGCAACCACCCAAAAGACCCTAGCAACCACCCAAAACATCCTAGCAACCACCCAAAACACCCTAGCAACCGCCTAGCAACCACCCAAAAGACCCTAGCAACCACCCAAAAGACCCTAGCAACCGCCTAGCAACCACCCAAAAGACCCTAGCAACCACCTAAAATATCCTAGCAACCGCCTAGCAACCACCCAGAATACCCTAGCAACCACCCAGAAAACCCTAGCAACCGCCTAGCAACCACCCAGAATACCCTAGCAACCACCTAGAACACCCTAGCAACCACCCAAAAGACCTTAGCAACCACCTAGCAACCACCCAGAACACCCTAGCAACCGCCCAGAATACCCTAGCAACACCATAGCAACCACCCATAACATCCTAGCAACCGCCTAGCAAAAAACGTTCTGCTCCAAACTTTCTCAAGCCAACTTAAAGTTTGTCTCGACGAACTTTCGCATCTAGTTATTATTATTATTCTTCTTACCAAAAAATTACACTCAATCTCCTCCTAGAGCTTTAACTCTACATACTCCAAACTCGGCTCAGACCTTCAAACTGTTCTGACTCGAGTTGCTTTATCATTTCAGACTGATCGGACTTACGGTTTTCCTACAAATGACGATCAAAACTCGGAAAAACTCCCATTGACTTACATTGGGGAGTTCTAAAAAATTCAAATCCAGATTCAAACTCACCAACCGACAAAAATTTAAATCTAAACACCTTGAAGACTAAACCAAACTGCCGTTCTATATATATTAGCCAATGAAACGCATTTAAACTAATAAACTCTAATCTCATACATTTATAAACTAATTAACTTAAATTTAATAACTAATTAACTCATAAACTCATGAATTCATAGACTTATGAACTCTTAAACTCATAAATTAATAAACTCTGAACTCTAAACTCATTTAAACTTATAAACTCTAAACTCAAAAACTCATACACTTATAAACTCATCAGTTTATTCACTTATAAACTCTAAACTCATAAACTCTGAGTGTGTGTGTGTGTGTGTGTGTGTGTGTGTGTGTGAGTGAGTGTGTGAGCGAGGTAGTCTGTGAGTGTGTGTGTGTGTGTGTGTGTATCTATCTAACTTATTTATCTATCTATCTCTCTGTCATAAACTTCAAACTACTTTAAACTTTAAACCAATTTAAACTTCTTAAGTTTAAAGCTCCCAGCTCCCAAGCAACTCCATAGCAACCAAACTTGAATACCCTAGCAACCGTTTTGCAAGACCTATATCTCTGTATCAGAACATCGTATAGAGATGAGGTTTGGCTCTTTTGACTCATGCTAGCAAACAGCACTTCTAACATGCTACATATGCTAGCAGTGAATAGCTACATGCTAATAGCGATTAGTTAAGTGTTAAATCATGCCAAGATCATGCTAAGAACTCTATAAAAACTCCATAGTAACCATCTGTGACAACTACCAACCACCTAGTAACACCATATCAACCGCCCTGAATACCATAGCAACCCCCCAGAACACCCTAGCAACCGCCTAGCAACCACCCAAAAGACCCTAGCAACCACCCAGAACACCGTAGCAACCACCCAAAAGACCCTAGCAACCACCCAAAAGACCCTAGCAACCACCTAGCAACCACCCAAAAGACCCTAGCAACCACCCAAAACACCCTAGCAACCACCCAAAAGACCCTAGCAACCACCAGAAATATCCTATCAACCGCCTAGCAACCACCCAAAAGACCCTAGCAACCACCAGAAATATCCTAGCAACCGCCTAGCAACCACCCAGAATATCCTAGCAACCACCCAAAACAGCCTAGCAACCACCCAGAACACCCTAGCAACCGCCTAGCAACCACCCAAAAGACCCTAGCAACCGCCTAGCAACCACCCAGAACACCCTAGCAACCACCCAAAAGACCCTAGCAACCACCCAAAAGACCCTAGCAACCGCCTAGCAACCACCCAAAACACCCTAGCAACACCATAGCAACCACCCAGAACACCCTAGCAACTGCCTAGCAACCACCCAGAACACCCTAGCAACCACCCAAAATACCCTAGCAACTGCCTAGCAACCACCTAAAAGACCCTAGCAACCACCCAAAATATCCTAGCAACCGCCTAGAAACCACCCAGAATACCCTAGCAACCACCCAAAACAGCCTAGCAACCACCCAAAATATCCTAGCAACCGCCTAGCAACCACCCAGAACACCCTAACAACCACCCAAAAGACCCTAGCAACCACCCAAAATATCCTAGCAACCGCCTAGCAACCACCCAGAACACCCTAGCAACCACCTAAAATACCCTAGCAACCACCTAGCAACCACCCAGAACACCATAGTAACCACCCAAAATACCCTAGCAACCACCCAAAACATCCTAGTAACCACTCATAACACCCTAGCAACCGCCTAGCAACCACCCAGAACACCCTAGCAACCGCCCAAAATACCCTAGCAACACCATAGCAACCACCCATAACATCCTAGCAACCGCCCAGCAAAAAAACGTTCTCCTCCAAACTTTCTCAAGCCAACTTAAAGTTTGTCTCGACGAACTTTCGCATCTAGTTAAGTTGGCTTGAGAGAGCCAACATATTGAAATCCTATTTAAACTTATTATTAAGTTGGCTTGAGAAAGCCAACTTACTGAAATCCTATTTAAACTTATTATTCTTCTTCTTCTTCTTCTTATTCTTCTGACCCAAAATTTATCAACTCTAACTCCTCCTAGAGCTTTAACTCTACAAACTCCAAACTCGGGTCAGACTTTCAGACTGTTCTGACTTGGTGTGCTATATCTTTTCAGACTGATTTGACTTTCAGTTTTCTTAAAAATTAATATTAAAAACCATAAAAATCCCTTAGACTTACATGGCAGACTGCTCAAATTGAGCCAAGACTACGGTGGCCCATTAGTGTACAAGCCAAAAACTCAAATCTAAACTCCCTGAAGCCCTAGACTCAATTAAACTACCATTCAATGACCTAATAAACTTCTATCTATCTATCTATCTATCTATCTATCTATCTATCTATCTATCTATCTATCTATCTATCTATCTATCTATCTATCTATCTATCTATCTATCTATCTATCTATCTATCTATCTATCTATCTATATTTCTAACTAACTTATCTTTCTATCTATCTTTCTAACTAACTTATCTATCTTTCTTTCTCACTAATCTATCTATCTTTCTAACTAACTTATCTATCTATCTTTCTTTCTAACTAATCTATCTTTCTTTCTAACTAACTAATCTATCTTTCTTTCTTTCTTACTAATCTATCTATCTTTTTAACTAACTTATCTATCTTTCTTTATAACTTATCTATCTATCTTTCTAACTAACTTATCTATCTATCTATCTATCTATCTATCTATCTATCTATCTATCTATCTAACTAACTTATCTATCTTTCTTTCTTTTTAACTAATCTATCT
Source organism: Scardinius erythrophthalmus (assembly GCF_964197995.2). Taxonomy (NCBI): domain Eukaryota; kingdom Metazoa; phylum Chordata; class Actinopteri; order Cypriniformes; family Leuciscidae; genus Scardinius; species Scardinius erythrophthalmus. The sequence continues at coordinate 1,439,168 of NC_138244.1, forward strand.
TTCTAACTTATCTATCTTTCTTTCTTTTATCTTTCTAACTTATCTAACTTTCTTTCTTTTTAACTAATCTATCTATCTTTCTAACTAACTTATCTATCTTTCTTTCTTTCTTACTAATCTATCTATCTTTCTAACTAACTTATCTATCTTTCTTTCTTTTTAACTAATCTATCTTTTTCTAACTAACTTATCTATCTTTCTTTCTTTCTTTCTTACTAATCTATCTATCTTTCTAACTAACTAATCGATCTTTCTTTCTTACTAATCTATCTTTTTAACTAACTTATCTATATTTCTTTCTAACTTATCTATCTTTTTTTCTAACTAACTTATCTTTCTATCTATCGATCTTTCTATCTTTCTTTCTAACTAATCTATCTTTCTTTCTAACTAACTAATCTATCTTTCTTTCTTTCTTACTAATCTATCTATCTTTTTAACTAACTTATCTATCTTTCTTTCTTACTAATCTATCTATCTTTCTAACTAATCTATCTTTCTTTCTTTTTAACTAATCTATCTATCTTTCTAACTAACTTATCTATCTTTCTTTCTTTCTTACTAATCTATCTATCTTTCTAACTAACTTATCTATCTTTCTTTCTTTTTAACTAATCTATCTTTTTCTAACTAACTTATCTATCTTTCTTTCTTTCTTTTGAACTAATCTATATATCTTTCTAACTAACTTATCTATCTTTCTTTCTTTCTTTCTTTCTAGCTAATCCATCTATCTTTCTAACTAATTTATCTTTCTTTCTTTCTTACTAATCTATCTTTCTAACTAACTAACTTATCATCTTTCTTTCTTTTTAACTAATCTATCTTTCTAACTAACTAATCTATCTTTATTTCTTTTTAACTAATCTATCTATCTTTCTAACTAACTTATCTATCTTTCTTTCTTACTAATCTATCTTTCTAACTAACTTATCTATCTTTCTTTCTTTTTAACTAATCTATCTATCTTTCTAACTTATCTATCTTTCTTTTTAACTAATCTATCTCTTTCTAACTAACTTATCTATCTTTCTTTCTTTTTAACTAATCTATCTATCTTTCTAACTAACTTATCTTTCTTTCTTTCTTTTTAACTTATCTATCTTTCCTTCTTTTTAACTAATCTATCTATCTTTCTAACTAACTTATCTTTCTTTCTTTCTTTTTAACTAATATATCTATCTTTCTAACTAATTTATTTATCTTTCTTTCTTACTAATCTATCTTTCTAACTAACTTATCTATCTTTCTTTCTTTTTAACTAATCTATCTATCTTTCTAACTAACTTATCTATCTTTCTTTTTAACTAATCTATCTCTTTCTAACTAACTTATCTATCTTTCTTTCTTTTTAACTAATCTATCTATCTTTCTAACTAACTTATCTTTCTTTCTTTCTTTTTAACTTATCTATCTTTCTTTCTTTTTAACTAATCTATCTATCTTTCTAACTAACTTATCTTTCTTTCTTTCTTTTTAACTAATCTATCTATCTTTCTAACTAACTTATCTATCTTTCTTTCTTTCTTACTAATATATCTATCTTTCTAACTACCTTATCTATCTTTCTTTCTTTCTTTCTTTCTTTCTTTCTTTCTTTCTTTCTTTTTAACTAATCTATCTATCTTTCTAACTAACTTATTTATCTTTCTAACTAACTTATTTATCTTTCTTTTGTTCGTTTTAACTAGTCTATCTTTCTAACTAACTTATCTATCTTTCTTTCTTTCTTTCTTACTAATCTATCCATCTTTCTAACTAACATATCTATCTTTCTTTCTTTCTTACTTACTAATCTATCCATATTTCTAACTAACATATCTATCTTTCTTTCTTACTAATCTATCCATCTTTCTAACTAACATATCTATCTTTCTTTCTTTCTTACTAATCTATCCATCCAACTAATTAATCTTTTTTCTTTCTAACTAATCTTTTTACTTTCTTTCTTTCTTTCTTTCTTTCTTTCTTTCTTTCTTTCTTACTAATCTTTCTTTTTTTTCTTACTTTTCTTTCTTTCTTTCTAACTAATCTTTCTTTTTTCTTTTTCTTACTTTTCTTTCTTTCTTTCTTTCTAACTAATCTTTTTTCTTTCTTTCTTTCTTTCTTTCTTTCTTTCTTTCTTTCTAACTAATCTTTTTTCTTTCTTTCTTTCTTTCTTTCTTTCTTTCTTTCTTTCTTTCTTTCTTTCTTTCTAACTAATCTTTCGTTCTTTCTTTTTCTTACTTTTCTTTCTTTCTTTCTAACTAATCTTTTTTCTTTCTTTCTTTCTTTCTTTCTTTCTTTCTTTCTTTCTTTCTTTCTTTCTAACTAATCTTTCTTTATTTCTTTCTTTTTCTTACTTTTCTTTCTTTCTTTCTTTTTCTTACTTTTCTTTCTTTCTTTCTAACTAATCTTTTTTCTTTCTTTCTTTCTTTCTTACTAATCTTTCTTTTTCTTTTTCTTACTTTTCTTTCTTTCTAACTAATCTTTTTTCTTTCTTTCTTTCTTTCTTTCTTTCTTTCTTTCTTTCTTTCTTTCTTTCTTTCTTTCTAACTAATCTTTCTTTCTTCCTTTTTCTTACTTTTCTTTCTTTCTTTCTAACTAATCTTTTTTCTTTCTTTCTTTCTTTCTTTCTTTCTTTCTTTCTTTCTTTCTTTCTTTCTTTCCTTCTTTCTTTCTAACAAATCTTTTTCTTTCTAACTAATCTTTTTTCTTTCTTTCTTTCTTTCTTTCTTTCTTTCTTTCTTTCTTTCTAACTAATCTTTCTTTTTTCTTTCTTTCTTTCTTTCTTTCTTTCTTTCTTTCTTTCTTTCTTTCTTTCTTTCTTTCTTTCTTTCTAACTAATTAATCTTTTTTCTTTCTTTCTTTCTAACTAATCTTTTTTCTTTCTTTCTTTCTTTCTTTCTAACTAATCTTTCTTTCTCTTACTTTTCTTTCTTTCTTTCTAACTAATCTTTTTTCTTTCTTTCTTTCTTTCTTTCTTTCTTTCTTTCTTTCTTTCTTTCTTTCTTTCTAACTAATCTTTCGTTCTTTCTTTTTCTTACTTTTCTTTCTTTCTTTCTAACTAATCTTTTTTCTTTCTTTCTTTCTGTCTTTCTTTCTTTCTTTCTTTCTTTCTTTCTTTCTTTCTAACTAATCTTTCTTTCTTTCTTTTTCTTACTTTTCTTTCTTTCTTTCTAACTAATCTTTTTTCTTTCTTTCTTTCTTTCTTTCTTTCTTTCTTTCAAACTAATTAATCTTCTTTCTTTCTTTCTTTCTTTCTTTCTTTCTTTCTAACTAATTAATCTTTTTTCTTTCTTTCTTTCTAACTAATCATTTTTCTTTCTTTCTTTCTAACTAATCTTTCTTTTTTCTTTTTCTTGCTTTTCTTTCTTTCTTTCTTTCTTTCTTTCTTTCTTTCTTTCTTTCTTTCTTTCTTTCTAACTAATCTTTTTACTTTCTTTCTTTCTTTCTTTCTTTCTTTCTAACTAATCTTTTTACTTTCTTTCTTTCTTTCTTTCTAACTAATCTTTCTTTCTCTTACTTTTCTTTCTTTCTTTCTAACTAATCTTTTTTCTTTCTTTCTTTCTTTCTTTCTTTCTTTCTTTCTTTCTTTCTTTCTTTCTTTCTTTCTTTCTTTCTTTCTAACTAATCTTTCTTTCTAACTAATCTTTCTTTCTAACTAATCTTTCTTTCTTTCTTTCTCTTTCTTTCTTTCTCTTACTTTTCTTTCTTTCTTTCTAACTAATCTTTCTTTCTCTTACTTTCTTTCTTTCTTTCTTTCTTTCTAACTAATCTTTTTTCTTTCTTTCTTTCTTTCTTTCTTTCTTTCTTTCTTTCTTTCTAACTAATCTTTCTTTCTTTCTTTCTTTTTCTTACTTTTCTTTCTTTCTTTCTAACTAATCTTTTTTCTTTCTAACTAATCTTTTTTCTTTCTAACTAATCTTTTTTCTTTCTTTCTTTCTTTCTTTCTTTCTTTCTTTCTTTCTTTCTTTCTTTCTTTCTTTCTAACTAATCTTTTTACTTTCTTTCTTTCTAACTAATCTTTTTACTTTCTTTCTTTCTAACTAATCTTTCTTTTTTCTTTTTCTTACTTTTCTTTCTTTCTTTCTTTCTTTCTTTCTAACTAATCTTTTCTTTCTCTTTCTAACTAATCTTTTTCTTTCTTTCTTTCTTTCTTTCTTTCTTTCTTTCTTTCTTTCTTTCTTTCTTTCTAACTAATCTTTCTTTCTTTCTTTCTTTCTAACTAATCTTTTTACTTTCTTTCTTTCTTTCTTTCTTTCTTTCTAACTAATCTTTTTACTTTCTTTCTTTCTTTCTTTCTTTCTTTCTTTCTTTCTAACTAATCTTTTTTCTTTCTTTCTTTCTTTCTTTCTTTCTTTCTTTCTTTCTTTCTTTCTCTCTTTCTTTCTTTCTAACTAATCTTTTTACTTTCTTTCTTTCTTTCTTTCTTTCTTTCTAACTAATCTTTTTTCTTTCTTTCTTTCTTTCTTTCTTTCTTTCTTTCTTTCTTTCTAACTAATCTTTTTTCTTTCTTTCTTTCTTTCTTTCTTTCTTTCTTTCTTTCTTTCTTTCTTTCTTTCTTTCTTTCTTTCTTTCTTTCTTCCCAACTATTATTTCTTTCTAACTAATCTATCAATCTAACTTTAACCTACTTTAAACTTCTAACTTCTTTAAACTTCTTCAAACTCTCTGGTCAGGCTTTCTCAAGCCAACTTAAAGTTTGTCTCAACAAACTTTTTTTTCTAGTTATTATTATTAAGTTGGCTTGAGAGAGCCAACATATTGAAATCCTATTTAAACTTATTATTATTATTATTATTCCGAGACTAAAATTTCTATATGAAACTCGTCCTAGAGCTTTAACTCTACATACTCCAAACTCGGCTCAGACACTCAAACTGTTCTGACTCGCGTTGCTTTATCTTTTCAGACTGATCGGACTTACGGTTTTCCTACAAATGACGATCAAAACTCGGAAAAACTCCCATTGACTTACAATGGGGAGTTCTAAAAAATTCAAATCCAGATTCAAACTCACCAACCGACAAAAATTTAAATCTAAACACCTTGAAGACTAAACCAAACTGCCGTTCTATATATATTAGCCAATGAAACTCATTTAAACTAATAAACTCTAATCTCATACATTTATAAACTAATTAACTTAAATTTAATAGCTAATTAACTAATAAACTCATGAATTCATAGACTTATGAACTCTTAAACTCATAAATTAATAAACTCTGAACTCTAAACTCATTTAAACTTATAAACTCTAAACTCAAAAACTCGTACACATATAAACTCTAAACTCATAAACTCTGAGTGTGTGTGTGTGTGTCTGAGTGAGGTAGTCTGAGTGTGTGTGTGTGTGTTTGTGTGTGTGTGTGTGTTTGTGTGTATCTATCTAACTTATTTATATATCTATCATAAACTTCAAACTACTTTAAACTACTTTAAACTTCAAACCACTTTAAACTTCTTTAGTTTAATGCTTCCAGCTCCCAAGCAACTCCATAGCAACCAAACTTGAGTACCCTAGCAACCGTTTTGCAAGACCTATATCTCTGTATCAGAACATCGTATAGAGATGAGTTTTGGCTCTTTTGACTCATGCTAGCAAACAGCACTTCCAACATGCTACACATGCTAGCAGTGAATAGCTACATGCTAATAGCAATTAGTTAAGTGTTGAATCATGCCAAGATCATGCTAAGAACTCTATAAAAACTCCATAGTAACCATCTGTGACAACTACCAACCACCTAGTAACACCATATCAACCGCCCTGAATACCATAGCAACCACCCAGAACACCCTAGCAACCGCCTAGCAACCACCCAGAACACCCTAGCAACCACCCAAAATACCTTAGAACACCCTAGCAACACCCTAGCAACCACTCAGAACACCCTAGCAACCACCCAAAATACCTTAGAACACCCTAGCAACATCCTAGCAACCACTCAGAACACCCTAGCAACTGCCTAACAACCACCCAGAACACCCTAGCAACCACCCAAAATACCTTAGAACACCCTAGCAACACCATAGCAACCACCCAGAACACCCTAGCAACCACCCAAAATACCTTAGAACACCATAGCAACACCATAGCAACCACTCAGAACACCCTAGCAACCACCCAAAATACCTTAGGACACCCTAGCAACACCATAGCAACCACCCAAAACACCCTAGCAACCGCCTAGCAACCACCCAGAACACCCTAGCAACCACCCAAAAGACCCTAGCAACCGCCTAGCAACCACCCAAAAGACCCTAGCAACCACCCAAAAGACCCTAGCAACCGCCTAGCAACCACCCAAAATATCCTAGCAACCACCCAAAACACCCTAGCAACCGCCTAGCAACCACCCAAAATATCCTAGCAACCACCCAAAACACCCTAGCAACCACCCAAAACACCCTAGCAACCGCCTAGCAACCACCCAAAAGACCCTAGCAACCGCCTAGCAACCACCAAAAAGACCCTAGCAACCACCAAAAATATCCTAGCAACCACCCAGAACACCCTAGCAACCACCTAGCAACCGCCTAGCAACCACACAAAAGACCCTAGCAACCACCCAAAAGACCCTAGCAACCGCCTAGCAACCACCCAAAATATCCTAGCAACCACCCAAAACACCCTAGCAACCGCCTAGCAACCACCCAAAATATCCTAGCAACCACCCAAAACACCCTAGCAACCACCCAAAACACCCTAGCAACCGCCTAGCAACCACCCAAAAGACCCTAGCAACCGCCTAGCAACCACCAAAAAGACCCTAGAAACCACAAATATCCTAGCAACCACCCAGAACACCCTAGCAACCACCTAGCAACCGCCTAGCAACCACACAAAAGACCCTAGCAACCGCCTAGCAACCACCCAAAACACCCTAGCAACCACCCAAAACACCCTAGCAACCACCCAAAAGACCCTAGCAACCACCCAGAACACCCTAGCAACCGCCTAGCAACCACCCAGAACACCCTAGCAACCACCCAAAATACCCTAGCAACCACCCAGAACACCCTAGCAACCACCCAAAAGACCCTAGCAACCACCCAAAAGACCCTAGCAACCACCCAAAACACCCTAGCAACCACCCAAAATATCCTAGCAACCACCCAAAACACCCTAGCAACCGCCTAGCAACCACCCAAAAGACCCTAGCAACCACCAAAAATATCCTAGCAACCACCCAAAATACCCTAGCAACCGCCTAGCAACCACCCAAAAGACCCTAGCAACCACCAAAAATATCCTAGCAACCGCCTAGCAACCACCCAAAAGACCCTAGCAACCACCCAGGACACCCTAGCAACCACCTAGCAACCACCCAGAACACCCTAGCAACCGCCCAAAATACCCTAGCAACACCAAAGCAACCACCCATAACATCTTAGCAACCGCCTAGCAAAAAACTTTCTGCTCCAAACTTTCTCAAGCCAACTTAAAGTTTGTCTCAACGAACTTTCGCATCTAGTTATTATTATTATTCTTCTTACTAAAAAATCTGACTCAAACTCCTCCTAGAGCTTTAACTCTACATACTCCAAAATCGGCTCAGACACTCAAACAGATCTGACTCGGTGTGCTCTATCTTTTCAGACTGATCGGACTTACGGTTTTCCTAAAAATGACGATCAAAACTTGGAAAAACTCCCATTGACTTAACATTGGGCATTCTAAAAAAATTCAAACTCACCAACCGACAAAAATTTAAATCTAAATCCCTTGAAAACTAATTCAAACTGCCATTCTATATATATTAGCCAATGAAACTCATTTAAACTAATAAACTCTAATCTCATACACTTATAAACTAATTAACTTAAATTTAATAACTAATTAACTAATAAACTCATGAATTCATAGACTTATGAACTCTTAAACTCATAAATTAATAAATTCTGAACTCTAAACTCATTTAAACTTATAAACTCTAAACTCAAAAACTTGTACACTTATAAACTCTAAACTCATAAACTCTGAGTGTGTGTGTGTGTGTGTGTGTGTGTGTGTCTGAGTGAGTGTGTGAGCGAGGTAGTCTGTGTGTGTGTGTGTGTGTGTGTGTGTGTGTGTGTGTGTGTGTGTGTGTGTGTGTGTGTTTGTTTGTATCTATCTAACTTATTTATATATCTATCATAAACTTCAAACTACTTTAAACTACTTTAAACTTCAAACCAATTTAAACTTCTTAAGTTTAAAGCTCCCAGCTCCCAAGCAACTCCATAGCAACCAAACTTGAGTACCCTAGCAACCGTTTTGCAAGACCTATATCTCTGTATCAGAACATCGTATAGAGATGAGGTTTGGCTCTTTTGACTCATGCTAGCAAACAGCACTTCCAACATGCTACATATGCTAGCAGTGAATAGCTACATGCTAATAGCGATTAGTTAAGTGTTAAATCATGCCAAGATCATGCTAAGAACTCTATAAAAACTCCATAGTAACCATCTGTGATAACTACCAACCACCTAGTAACACCATATCAACCGCCCTGAATACCATAGCAACCCCCCAGAACACCCTAGCAACCGCCTAGCAACCACCCAAAAGACCCTAGCAACCACCCAGAACACCGTAGCAACCACCCAAAAGACCCTAGCAACCACCCAAAAGACCCTAGCAACCGCCTAGCAACCACCCAAAAGACCCTAGCAACCACCCAAAAGACCCTAGCAACCACCCAGAATACCCTAGCAACCACCCAAAACAGCCTAGCAACCACCCAGAACACCCTGGCCACCACCTAGCAACCACCAAGAATACCTTAGCAACGCCTAGCAACACCATAGCAACCACCCATAACACCCTAGCAACTGCCTAGCAACCACCCAGAACACCCTAGCAACCACCCAAAATACCCTAGCAACCGCCTAGCAACCACCCAAAACCGCCTAGCAACCACCCAAAACACCCTAGCAACCGCCTAGCAACCACCCAAAATACCCTAGCAACCACCCAAAAGACCCTAGCAACCACCCAAAATATCCTAGCAACCACCCAGAACACCCTAGCAACCGCCTAGCAACCACACAAAAGACCCTGGCAACCGCCTAGCAACCACCCAAAACACCCTAGCAACCACCCAAAACACCCTAGCAACCACCCAAAATACCCTAGCAACCACCCAGAATACCGTAGCAACCGCCTAGCAACACCATAGCGACCACCCATAACATCCTAACAACCGCCTAGCAAAAAACGTTCCGGTCCAAACTTTCTCAAGCCAACTTAAAGTTTGTCTCGACGAACTTTCGCATCTAGTTAAGTTGGCTTGAGAAAGCCAACATATTGAAATCCTATTTAAACTTATTATTATTATTCTTCTTACCAAAAAATTACACTCAATCTCCTCCTAGAGCTTTAACTCTACATACTCCAAACTCGGCTCAGACCTTCAAACTGTTCTGACTCGAGTTGCTTTATCTTTTCAGACTGATCGGACTTACGGTTTTCCTACAAATGACGATCAAAACCCGGAAAAACTCCCATTGACTTAACATTGGGCATTCTAAAAAAATTCAAATCCAAACCGACGTTTTCACACACACAGACACAAAGGGCCTGACACCCCTGCATTTCTCTCCCTCTCTCTCTCCCTCAGAGGATTTATATTATCAAGCAGCCAATAAGTAATGGCCTAAAATCTTCATAGCAACCACCCAGGACACCCTAGCAACCGCCTAGCAACCACCCAGAACACCCTAGCAACCACCCAAAATACCCTAGCAACCGCCTAGCAACACCCTAGCAACCACCCAAAACATCCTAGTAACCACCCATAACACCCTAGCAACCACCTAGCAACCACCCAGAACACCCTAGCAACCACCCAAAATACCCTAGCAACCGCCTAGCAACCACCCAAAAGACCCTAGCAATCACCCAAAATATCTTAGCAACCACCCAAAATACCCTAGCAACCGCCTAGCAACCACCGAAAATATCCTAGCAACCGCCTAGCAACCACCCAAAAGACCCTAGCAACCATCCAAAAGACCCTAGCAACCGCCTAGCAACCACCCAAAAGACCCTAGCAACCACCCAAAATATCCTAGCAACCGCCTAACAACCACCCAAAAGACCCTAGCAACCACCAGAAATATCCTAGCAACCGCCTAGCAACCACCCAGAATATCCTAGCAACCACCCAAAACAGCCTAGCAACCACCCAGAACACCCTAGCAACCGCCTAGCAACCACACAAAAGACCCTAGCAACCGCCTAGCAACCACCCAGAACACCCTAGCAAACACCCAAAAGACCCTAGCAACCGCCTACCAACCACCCAAAATATCCTAGCAACCACCCAAAACACCATAGAAACCGCCTAGCAACCACCCAAAAGACCCTAGCAACCACCCAGAATACCCTAGCAACCACCCAAAACAGCCTAGCAACCACCCAGAACACCCTAGCCACCACCTAGCAACCACCCAGAATACCTTAGCAACGCCTAGCAAAACACCATAGCAACCACCCATAACAGCCTAGCAACTGCCTAGCAACCACCCAGAACACCCTAGCAACCACCCAAAATACCTTAGCAACCGCCTAGCAACACCATAGCAACCACCTATAACACCCTAGCAACTGCCTAGCAACCACCCAGAACACCCTAGCAACCACCCAAAATACCCTAGCAACCGCCTAGCAACCACCCAAAAGACCCTAGCAACCACCCAAAATATCCTAGCAACCACCCAAAACACCCTAGCAACCGCCTAGCAACCACCCAAAAGACCCTAGCAACCGCCTAGCAACCACTCAAAAGACCCTAGCAACCACCAAAAATATCCTAGCAACCACCCAGAACACCCTAGCAACCACCTAGCAACCGCCTAGCAACCACCCAGAATACCTTAGCAACCGCCTAGCAACACCATAGCGACCACCCATAACATCCTAACAACCGCCTAGCAAAAAACGTTCCGGTCCAAACTTTCTCAAGCCAACTTAAAGTTTGTCTCGACGAACTTTCGCATCTAGTTATTATTATTATTCTTCTTACTAAAAAATCTGACTCAAACTCGTCCTAGAGCTTTAACTCTACATACTCCAAAATCGGCTCAGACACTCAAACTGATCTGACCAAGTGTGCTATATCTTTTCAGACTGATCGGACTTACGGTTTTCCTACAAATGACGATCAAAACTCGGAAAAACTCCCATTGACTTAACATTGGGCATTCTAAAAAAATTCAAACTCACCAACCGACAAAAATTTAAATCTAAATCCCTTGAAAACTAATTCAAACTGCCATTCTATATATATTAGCCAATGAAACTCATTTAAACTAATAAACTCTAATCTCATACACTTATAAACTAATTAACTTAAATTTAATAACTAATTAACTAATAAACTCATGAATTCATAGACTTATGAACTCTTAAACTCATAAATTAATAAATTCTGAACTCTAAACTCATTTAAACTTATAAACTCTAAACTCAAAAACTTGTACACTTATAAACTCTAAACTCATAAACTCTGAGTGTGTGTGTGTGTGTGTGTGTGTGTGTGTGTGTGTGTGTGTGTGTGTGTCTGAGTGAGTGTGAGTGTGTGTGTGTGTGTGTGTGTGTGTGTGTGTGTGTGTGTTTGTTTGTTTGTATCTATCTAACTTATTTATATATCTATCATAAACTTCAAACTACTTTAAACTACTTTAAACTTCAAACCAATTTAAACTTCTTAAGTTTAAAGCTCCCAGCTCCCAAGCAACTCCATAGCAACCAAACTTGAGTACCCTAGCAACCGTTTTGCAAGACCTATATCTCTGTATCAGAACATCGTATAGAGATGAGGTTTGGCTCTTTTGACTCATGCTAGCAAACAGCACTTCCAACATGCTACATATGCTAGCAGTGAATAGCTACATGCTAATAGCGATTAGTTAAGTGTTAAATCATGCCAAGATCATGCTAAGAACTCTATAAAAACTCCATAGTAACCATCTGTGATAACTACCAACCACCTAGTAACACCATATCAACCGCCCTGAATACCATAGCAACCCCCCAGAACACCCTAGCAACCGCCTAGCAACCACCCAAAAGACCCTAGCAACCACCCAGAACACCGTAGCAACCACCCAAAAGACCCTAGCAACCACCCAAAAGACCCTAGCAACCGCCTAGCAACCACCCAAAAGACCCTAGCAACCACCCAAAAGACCCTAGCAACCACCCAAAAGACCCTAGCAACCACCCAAAAGACCCTAGCAACCACCCAAAAGACCCTAGCAACCACCCAGAATACCCTAGCAACCACCCAAAACAGCCTAGCAACCACCCAGAACACCCTGGCCACCACCTAGCAACCACCCAGAATACCTTAGCAACGCCTAGCAACACCATAGCAACCACCCATAACACCCTAGCAACTGCCTAGCAACCACCCAGAACACCCTAGCAACCACCCAAAATACCCTAGCAACCGCCTAGCAACCACCCAAAACCGCCTAGCAACCACCCAAAACACCCTAGCAACCGCCTAGCAACCACCCAGAATACCCTAGCAACCACCTAGCAACAGCATAGCAACCACCCAAAATATCCTAGCAACCACCCAGAACACCCTAGCAACCGCCTAGCAACCACCCAAAAGACCCTAGCAACCACCCAAAAGACCCAAGCAACCGCCTAGCAACCACCCAAAAGACCCTAGCAACCACCCAAAAGACCCTAGCAACCACCCAGAATACCCTAGCAACCACCCAAAACAGCCTAGCAACCACCCAGAACACCCTGGCCACCACCTAGCAACCACCCAGAATACCTTAGCAACGCCTAGCAACACCATAGCAACCACCCATAACACCCTAGCAACTGCCTAGCAACCACCCAGAACACCCTAGCAACCACCCAAAATACCCTAGCAACCGCCTAGCAACCACCCAAAACCGCCTAGCAACCACCCAAAACACCCTAGCAACCGCCTAGCAACAACCCAAAATACCCTAGCAACCACCCAAAAGACCCTAGCAACCACCCAAAATATCCTAGCAACCACCCAGAACACCCTAGCAACCGCCTAGCAACCACACAAAAGACCCTGGCAACCGCCTAGCAACCACCCAAAACACCCTAGCAACCACCCAAAATACCCTAGCAACCGCCTAGCAACCACCCAGAATATCCTAGCAACTGCCTAGCAACACCATAGCAACCACCCAGAACACCCTAGCAACCGTCTAGTAACCCTAGCAACCGCCTAGCAACACCATAGCAACCACCCCGAACACCCTAGCAACCGCCTAGCAAAAAACTTTCCGGTCCAAACTTTCTCAAGCCAACTTAAAGTTTGTCTCGACGAACTTTCGCATCTAGTTGTTAAGTAATATGCCATTTATGGGTTTTGACAGTTTGCACATGCAGTGAATGTAATGTTGGTGAATGTGTGTGAAGGATGGGTAAGTTGGGCTACACACAAATATCAGCACACCAGAATCTGAACTCCTGAAGCTGTTACACTGTGTTTAAACTGGACGAGACCAGCTGTCTACACCTGGACATGATAGACCATCACAAGTCCATTTGTCCTTCATAACAGAACTAGCACAAGAGCTCAGAGTACGTCAGTAATAGAGTGTGGCATCGGTTTACTGACTGGGTTTTGTCGTGTAGTGTCTCGACGCATCCAGTGTAGTATCACTGACTATAATGGACGTTCTATTGTCTTTGTCCAGTCTAGACAGTGTTATGAAATAGCAGAGCTCAACCGCATGTGCTCAGTGTATGTTAACCTGACATAGTCCTGTGCCATGAACAACAAAGTTCATCGGACTCAGTGAAATCTTGGTTGTACATGGTTGGAAATTGAAATCCATGGCTTAGTGTGGATGTCCAAACCAAAATGGCATATTACTTAACAATTAGTTAATAGTCATGTGCCTCAACAAGTAAAGTCATAACATAATGATACATTTGCAAATCATTAGTTAATGATTAATTAAAGCAGACAACTGGAAGTTGAAGTACATTGCCTTGACCAATTGTGGTAATTAACGCATTGATTTAGACTTTTAGTTAATAAAATAAGTTATTAATGAATTAATACATTATGACACATTTAATTAATAACAATTCATATATTACTTTATATTAATCATTTAGAATCTTCATGATGCAGTAATCATTAATTAATGGTTTAGTTCTTCATGAGTCATACATTAACACATGATTATCTGTGCATTAGTTAAGCATGAATTAATGGTTATTAGTGCACCCGTATTGTAAAGTGTTACCAAATATTATATATAGTAATTACATACGGTTTTTCTTTTTACTTTTATTACGACAGCCAGTAATTACGAGAGCCATCTGCAAACGGAACAAAAGTCTGCAAGTTTTTTTTATTTTATTTTTTTATTCAAGCTGTTTATTCTTTTACAAGTCCGCAAGTCACAAATAATGCAGTCAAGCTTCATGTCAAACCATTTTCTTTTCACTTCTGGGACTGTTCGATTAGCCTAACAGATGAAACTCCATTAACTGCATCTATGCTGCCAAGCTTCCTTTTTTTTAGGCCTGATACGCCACTGTGTACGCTTGAAAACAAAATGTGGCGTTTTGAATGAACTTCTGATAATAAACTTCAATTTCTGCATCTGAGAAATTTCTCTTCTTAATTCGTTTTTGAGAAGACAAGTTGAAATCCTTCGTTTGGTGTCATAATATGATGCCCATATAGCCTATAGTTTTCAGTCGGTTTTAATGGGTGGGATTTATGGTAATTTAGAGAATGAGCGTGCACACGCGTCCCATTTACAACTGATTGGAATTCATTAACACACACACACACATTTCACTATCACATCTGACGTTTACGAAGTATTTCTGAATCAGGAGAAGAATTTTCGGGAATGTCGCCTTTACCACTTTAAATCACTCACATATTTACTTGTATATTTACGAATGTTTCATGAATGAGACCCATTGAGTGATTAATGAGTGTCTGTGTTAAATAACTGTCGAAAAGTTCGATTAATGTGTCATTTGAACTGCGCATGTATATGATTTGTTACTGAAATGTTGAATCAGAAATTAATTATTGTACGTTTGCCTTGTGTTTTCCAAGGCTGCGTTTTCTTGTTCTCTGTTTTTTTCCTATGTGAACGTGATCGGCAAGTGTATCCTGTTTTGTGCCATAAATAATCCTGTGGAGGTGAATCGCCTGCCTATTGAATACAATTAAATATGCACAAATGGCTAGCTGACCAGTGCCCATGGACCGGTTTCCACTTTGAACCATAATTTGAAACCATCAACTGGTAGGATAATTACAATTTTCTTTTGTTTTTCGGACTCACAGGACTTTTAATTTGTGAAATAATTTTTTTTTTTTTTACATCTGAAATGGAGAGACTTGAACTGATCGAGAGAAGTCTGAACAACTCTTTAAACTGAATCATTTGATTCACGAACTCTGGTCAGCTACGTCGTTATTCATGTTGTTGAACATACTATTTTACTATACAAAGATAAGGTGGTTAATTGGAAGGAATGATGAATCACATTGTCTTTTGAGTCAGATCCGATATCGGATTACTAGTATTTCTTTCGTCAACAAAAATTATAACTAAATATTGTCGTCAACGAACTACGTGACGAAAACGAGACGCAACGTAAATGCTGGTCATGTGACAATAACTATAATTAAATGTATAATGCAATATTGTTGACGAATAAAAACGAGACTAAATGTGGTTTACAAAATAAAAACTATGTTAAAATGTCTCTTCATTTTCGTTGACCAAAACGAGATGAAATGTTATGACGCTATTTCGTCTTGTTTAGTCACATTATTATTATTATTATTTTGCAGTATTTCTGTTTCCCGTGTCTCACTTCAGGGGCTGCATCAGGGCGCACTGCGCAGACGACGTCACTTCCTCAAGCCTCACTAGCGGCATTATTTAGAAGATGCAGCTGCGGTGAGTTAACGTAAACGACAACAAACAAAGTTAAGTCTGACGCCCGTTTCACACATAGGGCCCGATTTTAACGATCTGAAACGCAAGTATCAAGCGCGAAACGCAAGTAACTTTGTGGCCGGGTCTTGGGCGCTGTTGCTATTATACCGGCGGGATAAATGACTCTTGCGCTCAACGCAAATCTAAAATGGGTTGGTCTGAAGTAGCTTCATTATTCATAGGTGTGGTTTGGGCGTAACGTGAAATAAACCAATCAGAGCGTCATCTCACATTCCCTTTAAGAGCAGACACGCTTATTCTATAGCGGATTCCTATTATAACGGTGGATTTGCCAGACGCGCGCCAGGAGCGGTTCACAGCCGAGGAGACCGACGTTCTCGTCAGGGCCGTAAAACACAGAGAAGTGACATTGGGGATGGAGAAACACACCCAAATTAACTTCGGTTAAACAGGCGTATGATAATTTGGGTAAATGTGTAAACTAGAAGTATGCTTTTATAATTATCTATCTATCTATCTATCTATCTATCTATCTATCTATCTATCTATCTATCTATCTATCGTAATGTATGATTTGCAAAAATGAAAACGGCTGCTTCTGTGTGAGAGAATCAAAGTGTATGCGCGTTGTGCACACGCTACATTGATTATGGCCAAGCATGCGCCCTTAAAATATCATAAGAATAACATGTGCAACGCGCCACTGACTTTAAACTAGATTTTTTCAGTTAGTGGCGGAATTGTTTTCTAAACGTGCAAAATAACATGAGGGAACGTTTGCGCCGGAACACGCCGCCTCTTTGCGCTGAACCGCCCCCGGGAGCGCAAGTGTATTTCTTAGTTAACCGACGTGCGTCTGTGGAGGGAAAAGTCCGCTGTGCGCGGGTGCAAAATAGGAATGATACATGCGTCGGTGTACAAAGTCAATTGCGCTGGGTGCAAGATAGGGCCCATACTCCGTGTGCAGTGCATATGCGGTGCAGGAGCAGCACTCGCTATAGTGCTTTCACATATGCTGCGTTTGCAGTGCGTAACTGATCCACGGCTGAACCACAAACACATACTCACTATTTTTATTTCAAATCCAGAAGTTATCAAATACTTTTATTTAAAAAAAGTTTTGTCAGCATTACGATTCTCTTTGTACACACATACTCTTTAATGGTCGTAATTCACATTTAAGCACAATTTAAACAATGTATTCAATGCACTACTTCTATCTAGATTTATTAGCAAGTGGTAAAATATTTAGCCATATAGTTATATTAAAATGACAAATATTTTAAATTAAAACTTAAAATTGACAAAAACAACTGACTCTCATGCCTTTTCTTTTGCATTTAAATTAATACAGTAAATCTTGGATGTCAGAAAGAACTTGTTTTTCAACCTCCACGAATGAGACGAGTGTTACTTTTCTGTTCACTATTTTAGCTATTTTTCCATAGTGATACACTATATTGACTGGGTTAAATAGAATTGCATTTCTAAAAAGAGACTAAAATACAATTTTCATTGACTAAAACTAGACTAAGGGCGCTTTCACACTTGGTTCGATTGCCTGTTCCTAACCCGAGTTCGATTGCTCCCCCCCTGCCCCCGATGGACTTTTGTTCACATATTATTTGTATCCGAACCGCAGTATGCTTGTGTCATCAAGTTGCAGCTGGTGCGTAATCGTGTTGCTTGGTAACCGCTATGAATGAAAAGGCGTCAAAATGGATAGAATTGCTCGCTTCACATTTGTTCTTTTTTTTTTTTTAACCTTTGGTTTTGTTTTCAAAGAAAAGATCCAGAAAGAGAAACACATTTGTGTTTGTCTGCCGCAAAAGTACTAAAATCGTTCCAAAGACAGCGGGCTGTCCGCCGAAGACAATTTTTGCGGAGGCAGCCAGAAATCATCTCTCTGCTTGCAGTGCGTCAATCCCGCTTTTCATCAAGTTAAGTGTATACATGACGAGAATAATTCCTGTTAGTGATCCAGAGCGCGATCCATTTGGACGCCGACAAACTTTATTGCTGCGGATAAAACAATAAACCTCCGCAGAAGCATTCCAGAGGTACTCCGCGAGGAACAAAACATGTTCCAAACATAAAACAGGCTATAACCACCTGACCGTTAGTCCAATTGACTTGAAAATTGGTATGCAGTGTCTTGGTCCAAGGTGCCATGTATGTCTATGAGGACGTTGGCGTATCTCGAAAAACATGGCCGCCATCGACCAATGAAATTTGAGCACCTATTAGACAAGATTAACGGAGGCCAATCGGAACGAAACTCGATGGGCATGTTCGACTCATGGCCCTAGAGGTCTGTAAGAGTTTTGAAAGAAATCAGCCACTAGTTGGCGCTAATGAGTTTTATGGCTCTGTAATAACGTGGTGTAAAACTTAACAACTTTTGATGCTTTTGTGCTTAAAGTCCTTAAAGGCCTTAACTGCTTGAACCCCGATAAATGCTGCTTGCAGCTTTAATTAAGGTTGTTTTAATAGCATAATCAACATATCTCAGTGTATAGACTTAAAATGAGGTTTTATTTAACAAAGTTCAGGAGGAGCAGGTTCAGATAATTAACCAAATTATGCACAGCTGTTGATTAATCAGTAATCAACTCAATGACAGAGTATAAATTCACAGCAGACCTATCTCTGTTCATTGAAAGTTTGTCAGCATCCCTCCTCCACCCCATCTCCTCACTTCCAGTTCCATCTACACTTACCAACTGGGGGGAGTACTCTGGGTTCGGGCCTAACTCCGAGCCCTCCCCCCGGACAGCACGCCAAATACGCATAAACTTATTGTATTAATTATATGTAGATGTGAACTCGTGAAATTAAGATTGTTTTCAGCATAATCAACATATCTCAGTGTACAGACTTGAAGTTAGGATTATCCCACGGTGCCAGAGGAACTGCACAGGCGCTTCCGGTGGCCTGGAGTGCTATCTGGTGTTTTATGGTGCTTAATTTAACCCCTTGTTTGGGTCTTAAATATAGACACCTTCTACCTTATTTTGTTTATTCTCAGGTTAGGTAAAGTCAGTCGAATTCGTTCTAAACAATAAGTATATAAATTTCCATACTTACAATTCAGTCGAAAGACTGCTCCGTGGTTTAGTTCAGCTCAATATTTTGTAAAACAGAGACTTAAGGCAGGCGAGCTTCTTACTTTCAATTATATGTATTGTTTATTAAATACAGGTTAACTAGTTTACATA
Source organism: Scardinius erythrophthalmus (assembly GCF_964197995.2). NCBI lineage: Eukaryota > Metazoa > Chordata > Actinopteri > Cypriniformes > Leuciscidae > Scardinius > Scardinius erythrophthalmus. The sequence continues at coordinate 1,458,310 of NC_138244.1, forward strand.
AACGGTACTAATATATAAAATAAAAATAAAAGTAAATCAAAACCAAATAATTTACAAGCTTTCATCTTCATGAGGCGCAATGGCAAGGCATCTCACACCGGAGACGTCCTGGTGAATCAGCGTCTGACTGGACATGTCATTCCAGCTCTTTTAAAGTCCATCAATTTTTGGACATCTTCAGAAATCTCCTCCTGGAAACTCCCTATAACTTGTTCATTGGTCATCCTCTCCTGGAAACCCCCTAGGACTTGGTTATAAAGCCTTTGTCTCTCCGTCCTCCTTCTTCTGGACCTTTTCTTCATCGCTGTATCTTCTGTGTCTCGTCCGCAACACCTAGACGGTAATGATTGCATTTTTCTTCTTTCTTTGGTAAAGCTCTTTCTAATACATTTTCAATTCCTCTCTACTCTGCCATATGCTTAATAAATGCTTACAACATTCAGTGTGGTCTGTTTTTCTTTATAAACCATCTTCTCAATAAATGACTTTACATCACCAATTGCAGTGTCTCTTTATAAACCATCTTCTCAATAAATGACTTTACAAACAACAGTTGTGGTGTCTTTTCTTAATGACAATTTCTTAATAAACATGTTTATAAAACCAAGTCTCAGTGTCTTTTCTAATGAACCAGATTCAAGGGTTTCTTATAAAAACTCTTTACAGTGTTTTTCTTAACAATAAGGTTTCTTATAAAAACCTTTTACATTGTTTCCATATAATAAGGTTTCTTATAAAAACCTTATACAGTGTTTTTCTTATACAACACTTTTCTTACACAACGTTACAATTATACTTAATACCCTATTAGAAGCCTATATATTATGAGGCATAAAAGAACAAATTGCATGTTTCACACAACACTGGGTCGCTCCATCGCTGCCAGAGGTGCCCTGGGCACTATCTGGTGTTGGGGCAGACAGCGGGTTTTTAAACCACCAGTTGAGTCTGCCCTTGCTGGTCCGGCAATTGGCGACCGCGCTTGTAATTCATTTCTCTTTTTACCCGGTGGAAATATCTCCCAGTAGTCTAATGCATGTACCTCACTTATGATTCATAAAAACTTTAGAATATTAAAAGAACTCTGTTATAAGAGTAAAATGATTAGTAAGTGATAAAAATAGTAAAAACATTCTTATCTTTTCCCTTTATATCTGGTTGCATTACCTCTCATTCACATATTCATATTTGTGACAGTTAGTGTGATTATATGTAAAAATATTCTCAGTAGGATTATAAGTGTAAAAAAAGAAACACTCAGGAAGGGGTCCTTTATAAAAGTCAAAGAAACAATTCTAATTTTACCCCAAAAATAAAATACAAAGTGTGGCTACCTCCCTCTCTATCAAAAACAGTGTCAAATTGTTAAACCCAATAATAGTAAAGTAAAAAGAAAGAAAAAACAAGAATAACAAGGCACCCTCTTCCTTACTCCTCCACCAGGACTTTTTACAGGAAGTCGTCTAGCTCATCCAGTCCTGGCCCAATCTGGTGCACTCTTGTGTTCGTGCACCCGATGTCAACTCCCGAATTATTTATTTATTATTTTATTATTACAGGGACAGTGCATATTAATAAACATTTCTGCCAATATGCCAGAGTTAGCCAGAAGGCTATTTTTCATCTGCAGTCCCGGACAGATGTCAAGTCACCCTAAAAGAGAGTAAAATGACATATAAAAATAAAAAAATTGTACAATGCATTTAGTAAGAAATCCTATTATGTTCAAAAATACAGTCGAAATACAACAAACCAACAATCAAACAAACATCTGACAAAAACATGACATATACACACACACACACACACACACACACACAAGGCAAGAAGCCAGCAGTGGATAGAGCAGGTCTAGAGATGTGTTAATGTTGACAGATCTGAAATTCATTTCTTTAAATGGTTCTTAAATGTACAATATGTGTTTAGATTTCTGATGATTAAGGGAATGCGGTTCCATTCAGTAGCAGCTCGAACAGAAAAAGAAGTATGACCAAATACACTTTTTCTAAAGGGAATGACACAATCTCCCCTCGCTGCACGTCTGGTTCTGCTGTGATCAGCTGTACGGATGTTAACAAACTGGTGGAGTGGAGGAGATGATAAACCATTAATAATTTTGTATAGAAGACATAGATTTGAGTATTTGACCATGTTTTCCCAGCTGAGTAATCTATGTTTTTGTAATATTGGACAATGATGAGAAATAATTGGTTTCTTATCCAGAATTTTAACAGATCGTTTGTAAAGTGACTGCAGAGGTTTCAGAGATGTAACACCAGCGTGACCAGATGGGTAGACAGTAAGTGATATGTGATAAGATCATAGAGTGCATGTGCATTTGCTGCCTGTGTGGACATTTGATGGCGAATGTATCTAAAATTCTTGAGGTTAAATTTGATGCGATTACAGACCCTTTTTACATGCGATGTAAACGACAACTTTGAATCAATCAAAACCCCCAGATATTTGTATTCTGACACGATCTGCAGCCTTTTCCCAGAAACGAAAATATCTGGCTCAACACTAAAGTTTTTGTGGGACTTTGTGAAAAACATTGCTACTGTTTTGATGTATTCAGCTGTAGGCAGGAGTGTTTCAACCAAGCTGTAGAGACATAGAGACATCAGGACAGACGGACGGAAGGTCATTTATATAAAGTGAGAACAATAGAGGCCCTAAAATAGATCCTTGAGGAAGACCGCTGGACAGACTAAGAGCGGCTGATTTAAAAGACTGGACTCTGACATGTTGGAGACGGTCAGTGAGGTAAGACTCAATCCATTTAAGCACATCTGAGGAAAAGTTAAAACTGCATAGTTTTGCCAGCATAATTGTATAATTAACAGTGTCAAAAGCCTTCCTGAGATCCAGGAACACCGCACCAACAACCCCAAATCGGTCCAACAGAGCCCTGATGTTTTCAGTAAAGAAGCAAGTCGCAGTCTCGGTGGAGTAATTGGCTCTGAAGCCGAACTTCATAGGGTGGAGGGCAAAGGGTGTGGAATTTAGATGGTTAATAATTTGTTTTGCTATTAGTTTCTCTGCAATCTTAGACACTGTAGGCAATATGCTGATGGGTCTGTAGTTTGACATGGAATGAGGATCTCCACTTTTGAAAACTGGAGCAACAACAGCTGGTTTTCACACGCTTGGGAAGATATTTTGTGAAATAGACATGTTGATTATTTTGGTGATGGGGGATATGATTGATGTACTTAGTGCCTTGAGCATTACCGTATCCATATCAAAAATATCTTTACATTTTGATGGTTTGAGTGATTTAATGGTCTGTGATACCTCTGATTCTGTGATGTTAATTAAACTAAAAACTAATTGACTTTTGTCTATTGTCGGAGTGTATATGTTCTCTGGTGTAAAACAGTTCGCTATGTTAGCCACAGAATCAATAAAATAGTGCAATACTTTTAAATGCAATACCGGAAGATTGTTTGTCTGTTTTTCATTTATTTTAATTACTGGCATAGGCGCCGATACCGTAGGAAAATACCGAGCACCCACGTGTGCCAGACTGCCAGTAGGCTAACGCTCTGACTACATTCATTTAAAATGAATCATTGCAGTTGGTGCTGTGTGAAGCGTCTGTCACACTGTGATTGGTTATGTCGCTGTCAGTCAAGTAGTATCACCCATAGATATCACCTGCTCCATAGCTTATCCACCAATCACAGCGTTTCTCGGATGAAAACGCCTCTTTAGTGACCTTTAGTTCTTTTAATTCTGTTCCTTCTGAAAAATTAACCGCAATGGTGAATCAAAAAATCTAATTTTTACTGTGTGGACTTGTGTGACTCACGGGTGCGGGTCGGGTCGGACACGGGGGAAACACGGGTCTAAACACGGGTTTAAAACAATCACGTGCAAAAGTAAAAATATATGCACATTTTTAGGAACACATCTACAAAAATATGCCCGTATTTCAAGTTAATAAAATAATTTAAAATCCACATCAGTTTATTTGTGCCCACGCCAACCCTGCTCTTGCCGATCGACTGTCCTGCACAGTTCATCTCCAACCCTAATCAAACACACCTGCCTTTAATTTTCAAGCGATCCTGAAGACGTTAATTGGTTGCTTCAGGTGTGTTTGATTAGGGTTGGAGATAAACTGTGCAGGACAGTCGATCGGCAGGAGCAGGGTTGGGCACCATTTCGTCGTTACGCCATTTCTCTTTAGGCCAGTCTATGTGTTCTTTGGCAAATTGTACACTCTTCAGCGCCTGTCGTTTTTTCAACAATGGGACTTTGCGGGGACATCTTGCCGATAGCTTGGCTTCACAGAGGCGTCATCTAATTGTTCCAGTACTCACGGATAACTCTAGATCTTCTTTGATCACCCCTGGAGCTGATCATTGATGAGTCTTTGCCATTTGGCTATTCTTCGATTCATTCGAATGGTAATTTTCCGTTATCTTCCACGTCTTTCTGGTTTTGGTTGCCAATTTAAAGGATTTGATATCATTTTAGCGGAGCAGCCTAGCATTTTCTGCACTTCTTTATATATGTTCCCCTCTCCAATCAACTTTATCAAAGTACACTGTTCTTCTGAACAATGTCTGGAACAGCCCATTTTATTCAGATTTTCAGAGTGAAATGCACAATAACCCCCATGTACAGTACAGTACTGCCTTCGTCCCTAAATAAGGGACACTTATTGACAATAGTTTTTTCACAGAATGAATAACCTCTCTAATTGAACTCCACACTGCTATTATTTTATAATGTGCCCCTTTCAATGATTCAGTTACACAGAATCAGCAGCATGTCATGACTGTTGGGTCTGTTGTTTTTCTATTACTCTACTACACCTACTAGTCATTTTTTGCCATGTGGAAATATAATTTATACCGAAGACAGTGATTGATCTGGTTAGGGATGTTGGACTGCTATTATTTTGAACAAAACTGTATATATATGTATGTATGTTAGATTACTTTCAGTAGGTAGCTACATGTATATGTAGGTTTATACTTGTTTAAGTTATACTTCTACTGTTTATGTTTATATTTGTTAAATATGTAGCACCGTGGTCCTGCGAGGCATTACATTTCATTCCACTGAATGTCTCTATAGCAGAATGGCAATAAAGCTCACTTGACTAAAAGACAGAATGATATAATGCAAGGACCGTAAAAGGTTTTGCCACAAACTCAACACCATCATGCTTGTATTGTGAGACAGCTTTTCACCTCGACAAGAAATATAATAATAATATAATAATATCAGCACATCCCTAATAACAAGTAATAAAAAATAAAAAGCCATATGTACAACCACAATGCTGACTGTCACAACTGTCATCTCTTAGTTACTGTGTTTCCCATGTTTACACAGTAACTGTGAGCTCTTCATCTGTGCAGTCATGATGGCGTATAACTATGATTGAGTTACTGACAGAACATTGCAGATCATCATGCTGACACTGACCTTCTCTCACTGAAATCATGAAATACTGTGATACTCACATTACTTTCTGTGTCTGTACATCAGTAAATAGGCTTCTGAACTCCTGTGAAGAAACACACATTTTAAGATCCGATCAGATATGAACTCACAGAAACATTAATATCTGTCAATAACAAAAGTCTCAGAAGCTGCAGTGATCAGAATATAAAACTGATACCCTTGGTCTTTGGAGCTCACGTTTCTGAAGACGTCGTTCAAGGATATCTTTGAGCAAAAAATAACATGAGATGTGAGTAATTATATACTGATTTTCAAAATAAATTACAGGAGACCTAACAATCAGTTTGCAACAAGAATATGTTCATACTCCTAAGGCATGTTCAGACTTTTATTTTGAAATAGTGATGAATGTGGGGTGAACACTTCAGGGGTTAAGAAATATGACAGACTAATACTTGACTGGATACTTGACAAAACAAAGCTTGTGCATAACTTATATATATATATAATGTATAAATACCTCTGATACACTGCAGTCATCAAATCGACGCCAGTTTCCATCTTCACATTTGATGTCTGCATCATAGTGTCCACCATGATATGAGCCATAATGGTTTATAATGGCATAGAGTTCATACGTGTGGGAGGAAACCTGCAATACAACAGGAGGAACTCAGTCAAAAATAATGCAACTGTGTCAAATTTTATGTAATATTACAGCTTTTTTATTGTCTGCTTTGGTTAAAAAAACTGTAATGGGTTTAATTATAAAGTCAGACAGGTCTCAGTAACTGCTGAAGAGGATGGATTCACAATCCCTCTCCTTCTATTATATAATGAATTGGAAATCATAGTGTTACGAGTCTGTTTCATTTCATTGTGTTTTGTTTTAATTTGCGTATTTTTCATTGTTTTCGTATACAGTTCCATTGGTTCCGTTTTACCTGTGTTCTTGTTCATTATTAGTTTCCATGGTTTCTGAATAATAACCCACATGTTTCTGCTCCAGTTAAGTAGCTTACTCTGGGCATTTCTCAAATCTTTCAATTGCAACTAATGTACTAACTAGTTTTGTTTTGGTATTGACTTTGAAGTGCTACATATTGCAATACAATATCGTCACTATCTATAGCAATGCTCTCCCACAAATATTAAGCTATTGTAACTGCACTTATTTCCGTCGTTGGTATACGTGGCAGTGGGTGGTAATAGACAAGAAATGTGCAGTTTTCAACCATCTTGCCAATAACGTAATTTAGTCATTCGGCAGTTCTTGCAGCTTGAACCACTGCAGGAATTCCACCCTTACACCAACATGTTTCTGCTCCAGTTAAGTAGCTTACTCTGGGCATTTCCCAATACCAAGTATGTACATTTCTTACTTGCGTCATTGGTTGTTTGGATTTGTCAAGTTTGACTTAAGAGAAAGAACTCCCAAGGGTGGGAGGACAAATGGTAAAGCAGCGTTCTTGATAACGTCACTGAGCTCGCTCTGTCTACTCCAGTTATATTTTAGGCAACATTAGGGGCTTTCGCACTGGGTAGTTTTAGGGTTCCCCTAGGAACGTTTTCCTGGTGGCATTCGCACCGCCAGTAGGAACTCTGAAGGGACGTAAGCCGCGCTTCTTGTTGTGACTTATTTTGATGGCGCTGAGAACGGCAGAGCCTGAGCTCATAGAGCCCGCATTCTCTGTGTTCATTAGTTTACGATCTAATAGTCCTGTCTAATACGTTATTATATATAACTGTTATACATAGATAGACAGTAAATGAAAGGATATTAGTGTATGCCGTGTGGTTGATGTCCAGTGTTGCTGAGCACAATTCATGTTTGGTTTGGTCCCTTCAAAGTCGCAATGGATGTTCTCCTCAGCGTAAAGGTTAAGAGGCTCATCTATCACTGTTTTCCATGTTCATAGAGTTAGTTTCTGGAGTAAATATATAGGCTATAATCTGCTATAAAACACAGCTTTTTAAATGGCGTGTGCTGGTGTTTCGCGTGCGTTCAGCCAATCAGCGAACACTACCGTCACGGATAGATCCTATAGAGCTGGTTCAGTCCCGACTCTGAATTAGGAGTAAATCAGTTCCTCAAAGGAGTTCCTAAAACTAAAATCGTTCCTAGTTCCTGCGGTGCGAACACGCCAAAATCTGGGTATTTCCACCAATAGTTCTAGGAACTGTGAAAAGGTTCCTCCGGCTTAATAGCCACAAATGTGGTTTAGGTAACGCGTACATTGATTAGGCTATCTTCACTGCATGCATATATTTATAACAAAACTAAATATAAAACTCAACCCTGCCTCTTTTCATTTACATTTTAAAAATATGAAACATATTAATGGTTCAGGCAATATATGATCATATATAAATATAAATAAATATTTCATTTTATTACAGTGAAGATTATCAGAGTACATGTACTCTAGTACAGTGGTTCCCAAACTTTTTGAAAGCATGGCACCCTTTTGTAGTGTTTTTTTTTCGACGGCACCCTAACCCAATTAAACTAAACGAACATATGTAGGCTACATACATATATACAATTATATCCAGATGAGCAAACAACAAATGAAGCATAAACAGCAGCATGAATTTATTATGAATGCATCACAACAGACATAATATGAGGCGAAACAACCCCTTCAGATGAATCATCAGTCCATTAATAACTGGACACACGTCAACAGACTGATTTTAACCAATTAGGCTACTGTACGTGAGAATCATTGGAACAAAACAGATTTAAAGATACTTAACTCTTTAAATAATAATAAACAACTCAAAATATTTTTTTATTTTGTTCCTCGTTTGCTTTGTTCAAACCTAACCTTATTAGTTTTAGTCTTTTTTTGTAATTTGGGTTATTTGTCAGGGGCAAGATTCAAAAAGATTCAAAAAGACATAATGACATAACATTATTTAATATTTGAATCACAGCTTATATAGTGTTTTGACATCGACAACCACAACCAAAAAGTGCATTTTACCTCAAACTTGCGACTAGTTAAATTTCTAAAGAAGGCGCAATCGCTTCTCGGGTCGACAATAACACACTGACAAAATTATATTCAGAATTTAAAATATTTTTATACCACTTTTTAATGTGTGATTGTGTAAAGGTGTTCACGAGATAGAGATACCAACCTTTCGCGAACTTGCTTTCAACGTCGAACGAACACTCGTTCTCACCTTACAGAAAAAACACATGAATTTCACGTTATCACAACGTTTCACCACATGTGAACAACGTGTCACCACATGTGAACATAATGGAGCATGTGGCACATGTGGAAAACACGTTAATTTTTAACATGTGAATCATCCCAGCTAACAATGACCTGGCGGTCCACCAGCGTTTTTTGGGCGGCACAAAGTCAGCAGTTTGACATGGTCGGACCTCTGGCGGCACTCCATCGGCAACCCGAGCAATCTGAAAATCCCGTCGGTCTGCCAGCGTTTTTTGGGTGGCACGCCACCAGCGGTTTTCCGCGGCTGGGCCACCGTCGGCAGGGTTGCCAGGTGCCAGCAAGGTTTTCCAGCCCAAAACCTCGTCAAAAACCGCCCAAAAAACCGCCCAATTTTTTGTGTGGCTTGTTTCTCGTTTAAACACATTAAAATCATTAACAAGCTTTAAAATGACCCATTTTTCGACTTAGCCTATCCAATTTTAGAAACAATATTCAATCAGATGAACGCAAAAGTAGGCTACTGACCTCAATCAGACTATTCTACTAAACTATAAGCTTACGTTACGGAAAATAATGCGATCAACTTATCGATGAGTCTCTTTATTGTCAATAAAAGTCACTTGGAAAAAAAGCATTCAGTAACAGTGGATATATGGACATAAAAAATAATCCACTTTAACATTTCAGTTATTTCAAATGGCAATAAAACATGCATATTAGGGCTTGGAGAAAAAAAAAATATTTTTTTAGTGACTTTAAAATCGATTTTTTTTATTACAGATATTAATTCAAATTAAATTGCTTTTTTTTTTTTTTTTGCCCTTGCTTATAGATGAGGTTGACCGAAGTTATAGCCACTTTCGTTTCAACAGAGGATGAAATGTGTCGTTACAGAGCTGCACCATTCTTTAAAAGTCTGTGATCTCGATTCAAACACTCGCGCGCGTTCTTCTTCATTTCTAGGTCTATTAAACCTTTGACAAAATCATATCGCAACATTCAAATCTGTGTTGGCGTGCGTGCGTCACTTTAAGGTAGTGGGAGGGAGTGTTGTGAGGTTCAGCCAGAGTTGTAGTGTGTGTGTGTGTGTGTGCGTGTGTGAGTGAGTGAGACTGCTGCCTGCTGAACATTGGGTCGCAGGAATAAGGATCTGAAGTGCCGGTGTTTCGGGAACAAAAACCCGCCGAACTGATCCGAAACCAGCCCAACTTTTATCCACCCGCCCAAACCCATTTTTGCCCGCAAAATAGATTGCAAAACCGCCCAATCTGGCAACCCTGACCGTCGGCACACCAGTGGCAAGCCGATAGTCGGTCCACGTGTTTCTGAGCGCTTTCAGGACATCTTTAATTTATAAATGTATATTTGTTTTAATTTATTTTTTACAGTTAAAAAGAATCTGAAAGCAAAAAAAAAAAAATGGTGAAACTGACCTAATAGCTGTAGCAATATCAAAAGCTGGTGGTATAAAAAAAAACTGCCTATGAGCATTTTTAGCACGCGTTCAAATGAAATATGGGGTTCGTAAAAACAACAATAAAAAAAATTGAAATTATAAAAAAGCCACAATTGTCCCACTAATACTATCACGTGCAGTAGTGGTAATTTGCACCTATGAATGGGTCATAGAACTTCAAAATGAGTTTTAAATTCATGATTTAATAATGAGATTTTTATTCAGTAAGGTTCTTATTCTAGATGTTTATGTTTGTAAATGCTGTGTGACTTTGACGCGTTACCCTCTGGTGTTCTTCATTTCAGAGTCACACTCAGGACCTTCGGGACCAAATGGTCCGGGAGGGTGGGAATAATATTTATAAAAAAAAATCATCATATTTTTTTTTTATAATATTTTTTCTTTTCTTTTTTGGTGTTTTGAGAAAATTTTATGATTTATAATTAATATTTATGCAATAATTATGACCCATTTTTTCCCATTGAATATAATAGAATTTTTTTATATATATATAATTTTTATTTTATTTTTATTAAAGCTGTATTTCATTTTAGAGTCAAGCCTAGGCCTCATGAAAGCAATTTTTGAAATGAGATGGGCGCCAACTGGTGGACACACTGAGCATTTTTATCACGCAATAGCACGTTTTTACCACTAGTGGATTTACAGCTCTCTGTAGAAAGGCTTGCGAATTCTAGTGATTTTGCCTGAACAGATTTAGTCTGTTTTGCACTCTTGATGTTTTAGAGATTCACCCCTTCACTGTTGAGTCCTTTTTTCTGCATCCTGGCTGATTTGTAGATTGTATGCACGAAAAAACTTTGTGTTTTCATTTTTTTGACAATTTCCCATTAATTTCCTATGGGGGTCATTTTTGACCAAAGAGCAGAAGTGTGACGACCACTTAGCATGCTTGGATCATGACCTCAATATTTTTTGTGTGTTCACATACCTAATACCATAAAAGTCACCTAGTTTCGTAACATTCCGATGAAGCTGTGATTTTTAAAAATTCAAAACAGATTTTTGTAATCTGAATTTATTAGTGTGTATGTGTATAAAAGTGTGTTTGTGTGTGTGTGTGTGTGTGTGTGTGTGTGTGTGTGTGGATGTGTCTGTTTTGCACTCTTGATGTTTTATAGATTCACCCCTTCACTGTTGTGTGCTTTTTTCTGGATCTTGGCTGATTTGTAGATTTTTTTGTGCGTACAAACTCTGTATTTTCACATTTTTGCCAATTTCCCATTCATTTCCTATGGCGGACCATTTGGTCCCGAAGACCTTGAGTGTGACTATTTTTTTTTACAACCACTTAGACTATTCAAATCCTGTCACCAATTTTTTTGGGTGTTCATATACCAAGTACCAACAAAGTCACCAAATTTCGGACCATTCCGATGAAGCTATGATTTTATACATTTTTTTATTTAAACATTTTGGGACCATTTGGTCCGAAGGACACCAGAGGGTTAATGTGCGTGCGCGTGAACACTCGAGCCGCCTTCAAGTTCAAACACTGGAGCGGAGATGAGTTGCCATGGAAACGGCAACCGTTTACTGCAACTGTCAGCAAAACTCATGCTGAGTCCCAATTCGCATACTATCCGTCCTAAATAGTATGCGAAACAAGAATTAGTACGTCCCAAATCGTAGTATGTTGAAAAGAGTATTCCAAAGATACCCGGATGGTCTACTATTTCCGGTTAGAATTCGAAGTGCAGATCAATGCACACTCTAACGGCTAATATTGCCCACAACCCATTGCGTGCGGGAGGGAGAAGCTTTGTGGTGATGGTGGTATCTATGGTGATGTAAACATGGAAGCCGGATGCAGCCGCGGAGATTCGCCCTCAGTTTTTAAGTGTAAGAATTCAAATGTTTAACCCTTATTAAAGTTATATTTTATTGCCTCGTAATACTAATGGGGTTATGTTGTGCCAAAAAGTACCGTGTTTATCTTGTAGGGTCCGATGAAATAAAAAGTACAGTGTCATGCAAGTGTCTTTTTTTTATGTATTTCTTCTGATGTTTCTGTCTTAGATAAGTTACCTTACTATAAACTCTAATGAAAATAAACACCTTTTACTACACTAACCATAGTTTAACCACACTGACTTATTTGTAGTAATACTGTGGCTGTACAAATATTAATTTTATCAATCCAACCAAAGAAATATGGTTACTACACTTTTACTATAGTAAAAGCATGGTTCATTTTCATCGGGGTATTTTTGAGTATTATACATAAGTATAAAATACGTTAAACAATAGTTATACTATAAACTTTAAATATTTTAGCTTTCGTTACACACATTGCACATGAACGTCAGAACCAGCCGCCTCACAAACGACCTGCGTTTGGTTGATCTACGACGACAGCCTGCTTCACTCCTCAATTTGGTAGGACCAAGGGCGTAACTTTGGGTCTACCATTGGGGGGGTTAAACTCGCGGCATATTTATTAATTTATTTATTTATTGAATAATTTTCTTGTGTAAAAGGTAACATGCTAATTTGTATTATTCCTGTATTAGAAATACATTGTGATACTTTTACTGATTTAGGCTACTTAATGTAAATGCAGCTGTTCACTTGACTATGTATGCCATAATGACACAGTAGTTAAATTAAGTGTTTCTCAAACTTTCTCTGCCATTCCCCACTTCGGAGGTAGGAAAGGGTTCCGAGCCCCACCTGTCCCCAATCACCCCAACAAAATGTTAATAAAATAGGCTTTAAGTTTAACTCTTAAAATGTATTTTATTAACATCACATTTTAAAAACTTTACATCAAATAACAGCATTAAAAACTTTCAAATAGAGAAAATGAAAGTGCAATTATATTATCACTTTGCATGAAATAAGACTCAAAAGTAGATAAAAAAAAAAAAATGTGTGTTTGCATTTAGCCTCTGATAACATCAAATTCAGAAACTGGGAAAATACAAGTGTGGACTAACGTTAGCAGCTAACTTAGTTGTGCTTTGATTCATTTTGTCACTTTGCAAACTCCATGCAAAAAGAACTAAATAATAATAATAATAAAAAAATTAAATAATAATAATATCAAATTGAGCCGGAGGTGGTAAATTCCTAATAATGTACGTATTTTTTTTTTAGGTATTTTAATAAGATAACGTTACCTAAAATACGTTGCGCATACAGCTCAACTAACGCGATCGTTATAAAGGTGTTTGAACAACAAAACACATCCACTTGCACATATTTGACAATCGGAATATCATATACAGTGTGTGCAGAATTATTAGGCACGTTGATTTTCTGATCATATTTTATTTCCAGGAACATTTTGCCAATTCCAAACCATATTAATCTTAATAACTACTATTAATTTTGTATTTAATCATGTATAAGTGATATATAATTGTTCATGAAGGCTGGAAATGAAAAATGTCTTATTTTCAGGTGTGCAGAATTATTAGGCAAGTTTTCTTTTACAGATAAAATAAGCCAAAAAAGAGATTTAACAAAGACTGAAAAGTCAAAAATATTAAATGCCCATGAGAAGAATGCAAAACTAATGCAATACTAGAGATTACAGTTAAGGCATGACCATTGGACAGTGAAATGCTCATTGGGTCAGCAGGGTCAGACAAATACAGGTGGAGAAGAAAAGACACATGTTAACTGCAAAAGAATGAAGAATTAAGGTGAAGAATTAAGTGTGAAAACCATCGGGAACCCTTTAGTCTTCAGCGCCACCATTTTCCAGAACTGCAACCTACCTGGAGTCTCCAGAAGAGCAAGGTGTCAGGGTCTCAGAGACTTGGGTTAGGCAAAGAATCCTAAAAAATGACCCCCTCTTAATAAGAATCACAAGCTGAAGAGTAGTAAAATACATGAAGACTGTTTTTTTATAGGCTTTATAGACAGACAGATTGAGAGAGACTCTTGAAGGACCAGCACCAGATCCTCTTCTACCACTGTTTGAAGAATTCATCTTCCAGAATACGTTTTAATACGTTTTGGGAGTTAATTTTTAGTCCATCTCTGCAAAACGGACTTCAGGGTAGGAGATGGACTAAAAATAAACTCACAAAACGTATTAAAACGTATTCTGGAAGATGAATTCTTCAAACAGTGGTAGAAGAGGACGTGGTGCTGGTCCTTCAAGAGTCACTCTCAATCTGTCTGTCTATAAAGCCTATAAAAAAACAGTCTTCATGTATTTTACTACTCTTCAGCTTGTGATTCTTATTAAGAGGGGGTCATTTTTTAGGATTCTTTGCCTAACCCAAGTCTCTGAGACCCTGACACCTTGCTCTTCTGGAGACTCCAGGTAGGTTGCAGTTCTGGAAAATGATGGCGCTGAAGACTAAAGGGTTCCTGATGGTTTCACACTTAATTCTTCACCTTAATTCTTCATTCTTTTGCAGTTAACATGTGTTTTTTCTTCTCCACCTGTATTTGTCTGACCCTGCTGACCCAATGAGCATTTCACTGTCCAATGGTCATGCCTTAACTGCAATCTCTAGTATTGCATTAGTATTGCATTCTTCTCATGGGGATTTAATATTTTTGACTTTTCAGTCTTTGTTAAATCTCTTTTTTGGCTTATTTTATCTGTAAAAGAAAACTTGCCTAATAATTCTGCACACCTGAAAATAAGACATTTTTCATTTCCAGCCTTCATGAACAATTATATATCACTTATACATGATTAAATACAAAATTAATAGTAGTTATTAAGATTAATATGGTTTGGAATTGGCAAAATGTTCCTGGAAATAAAATATGATCAGAAAATCAACATGCCTAATAATTCTGCACACACTGTATATCCTGCTATAGCTAACAAATTTGTGAAATGTTGAATAAAAAAGGAAATAAAAGCAGATCATCAGTCATTCAGCGCTATTGTGGCTGCGGTGTGACAAGCAATGAATGACGCGTCTCCATGGTAACCATAAAGTGATACTACGATCAATAACGGTCGCCTTGAAAAACTTTTAAAATTACGTGTGTAAAGGTTAAGTAAGGCTTACATTTAAACGTGTCTTTGTTTTGTTTTGAGTGTATGGTCAATAAATAAAGGAATTAAAAAGTTGGGCACAAATCCTGTTTGTCGCGCCCCACTTGTCATGGCTCTATTCCCCACCAGTGGTCCGCGCCCGCGCCCCACACTTTGAGAAACGCTGAGCTAATATAGGGGGTACCTCCGTTTGGTCAGGATTTTTCCTCTTTTTGTCTGGTGTTGACCAACAATGAAAAATCGTTGTCTGGCTGCCTTTCAGTGTCCTTTTCATCTTTCCATCCGTTAGCATGCTCTCCAACCATTCATCCCAGCGACTGCGCAAAATAGTTAAACAAACTTGGTAGAGAAAGCGGGTTGGGTAATACCAAGTAGTCGGTGCGGTGGGCGGGGGTACATTACAGATTTTTTTTAAATATGATACTATCTTTCTTGCTGGCAAATGAAATTAATAAAGAAAACGAACAAAAGTATTAATTCGGAATATTTCATATTTATTTTAATCTGAATGATGTGATGATATTGAGGGGGTTATATTAGCTGGATCTGATTTTTGAGGGGGTCATGACCCCCGTAACCCCCGTGCAAATTACGCGCATGGTTGGCGCGGAAGCCGTTTTAAAAATCTCACTCGTTTTTTTTTCTTTTGCTTGCTAACGTTGGCGCCTAAAGAACAGGGGGGAAGTAAGTCGACCGGAAGTTGAAGTCGGCCGCGTGCCGCCATCTTGTAGCAGAACTTCACCTGCAGTTAGCATCCCATTGACTCCCATTCATTTTGGCGTCACTTTGACAGCGAATAACTTTACATCTGAGACGTTTAAAGACTCCATTTGTCCATTATTTATTTCTAAAGAAACACGACAATGTATAAAATGCTCCATTACCTTGTAGCTTATGTTATGGCCCCGTAGAAGCAGTTTTTGTAAAAGTAGGCTAACGATTGCGTCATAACCACGCGACTCTCTGTCGCACAGTAGAGAGATTACCGTATGGACAGGAGGAGAAGCTCGCGGGCAATCGGGGGGACGTGGAGGCAAAATGACAATATAATTAATCAGAATACCTAGCAAAAGTTGCTCCTGCTCCAAGCTTATGGACAGCTCCTACTCACGCTCTCCGTCTCTGCAAGATTCGGAAGGGAATGATTCAGATTTTTCTTGGCACAGCTACTAGAAGACAGACGGGTTGCTCACGTGGTCCGTGTAACGCTTTGCTCGGTTTGAGTCTGCGCGTCAGGAAAGGAAGTGCTAAGAAATCGCTAAAAATGGGCTTCACTTGTCTCAATTGAGTTCCAATGGGGTCGCTGTGTCCATTTCTTTTACTGTCTATGCTAAAGAACCAGACATTTAAGCGGGACGGCTGATTCGAAAGTTTTATTCATTCGAGAGTTTTATTAATGACTCGTGAAAGCATAATAATATACTCGCACTGTATTAAGATTTTTCGAGGTCTTTCTTTTATTTACCATTTGGTTCTTTTCTTTCAGGTTGCAGCAAAGACAAGGCCTCAGCAATCGTTCCAGGTACATGAGTGACATGAACTAGCATGCATACAATGTTTTTCAAATGCAAACAATGTTGTTTCTCTTCGGACACAATCCCTAGATATGTCAAACACGTTAAAGTGCACAGAAACCGTGCAAACTTCAGGTATCCATGTGGGATTTCGAAATGTCCTTGTAATTTCAAGACATTTTGTGCGTTACAGACACACATGTACCGAAATCACTCAAAACATAAACCAGCTAGATCTCAGAAGTGTGTGAATTTGAATTGTCAGGTTGAGGAATGCACTTTCAAATCTTCACATCTTTCAAGTCTCTGTGAGCATTTAAATATGCATATTAGGGATGGGGAAAAGATTGTTTGCCCTATCAGCACTTGTCAGAAGCTCTTCAGTGTCAGATCTTCATTCACCTCACATTTAAGCAGGAAACATGCAAAGGATTTGGTAGCATGTAGAGATGGAGGTGTAAACAATGATGATGCAGCTATGCATGATGATGCTGTTGAGATGGGAAATGATGACATGACTGAGACTATAGAATTTCCTGAGGTTGGTAATTATTCAGGAGATGTTGAGAGAGACAGGAATGTTTTTCTTACCAATTTGGCCCTTTTTTACTTGAGAATGCAAGCAAAGATGCTTTTACCTGCTTCCACAATATCCACTCTGATAGAAGAGTTTCAAGAACTATGCACAAATGCAATGTCACAGATGTTTGTTCGACTTCGTGAAGAACTGTCAAACCTTGACATTCCCGATGAAAGGATTTTTAATATCATAGATGGTCTGTCAAAAGATAACTTATTAAAGATGTATAATGAGGGCATGTTCAGATCAGATGCAACCAGGAAGACATATTTTAAGAACAATTTCCATTATATTGAGCCCATACAGGTTCATCTTGGTTTTGATGCTTCTGGTAAAGAACGGTTTTGCCAGTATGTCCCAGTGAAAGACACTCTAAAAGCCCTGTTGAACCTGCCATCAGTGAGAGAGCAATATAATGTGTCAAAAATGCACTTGCCAGAAGATCCAAATGTGCTTGAGGATGTGAGAGATGGTAAGACTTTCAAAGAAAATAGCCTTTTACAAGAGTTTCCTTCTTCAGTTTCTGTTATCTTGTATCAAGATGCATTTGAAGTAGTGAATCCTCTTGGATCTGGCAAAAAGAAACACAAGCTCCTAGCTGTGTATATGACACTGAGTGAGATATTGCCACATAACAGGTCATCCATTGACCCAATGCAATTAGTCATGCTGTGCAGGGAGTCTGATTATCAGTTTTTTGGACAAGAGAAAGTTTTCTCCTCCCTTGTGAAAGACTTAAAAGACATTGAGCAATCTGGTATTACTTTGGAAACAGGCCAGACTGTGAAGGGGGTAGTAATTGCAATTGCAGGTGACAACCTGGGGTCGCATTCACTTGGAGGTTTTACTGAGAATTTCAGCAAGAGCAAAAACTTCTGTAGGTACTGCCTTATAGCCAGAGACAGATTTGTAAACGAACCTACTAAGCTAGGCCCAGCAAGGACAGTAGAAAACTACAGGAGCAGTGTGGCGAAGTTGTCTATGGGATCTGAAAACTGTGTAGATGGAGTAAAAAAAGACTCAGTTTTCAATTCTTTACAGCATTTCCATGTATGCCAACCAGGACTTCCTCCATGTCTTGGTCATGATCTTTTCGAAGGGATTGTATCTGTGGATCTTCAACTGTATCTTAAACATCTTGTGGCCATTGGGAAGCACTTCACATTTGTGCAGTTGAATAGGATGGTCTCTCAACTTAAGTTCAAAGGTAGTGATGCTAATAACCGACCTTGTGTGATTAGAGCTGATGGAGAGAAATTGGGAGGAAGTGCAGCACAGAACTGGTGCTTGTTGCGTCTTCTCCCTATCCTTGTTGGTAAACGTATCAAGAATCCACTTGAAGATCAAGTTTGGCAGTTGTGCCTCAAGCTGAGGGAGATAGTAGAACTTGTCTGTGCTCCCAAAATCCATACCAATCAAGTAGCCTATCTGAAGCTACTTGTTGAGGAATATTTGGAGTCTAGAGCAGCTATTTTTTCAGACAGACCATTAAAGCCAAAACACCACTTCCTCCTTCACTATCCAGACCTTATAATTCAATTTGGCCCTCTTATTCGCCTCTGGACACTCCGCTTCGAAAGCAAGCACACATATTTTAAGCAGTGTGCACGGAAGCTCCATAATTTCAAAAACCTATGTAGCACTTTGGCAGAAAGGCACCAATTACTACAGGCCTATTTACACCCAGGGAGCTTTTTTCCAGGCATTCTTCAAGTAGGCCAAGCCAATGAATTTGATGATCAAATGTACAATGTTGCCATTCAAGAAGCTGTAAGACTAAGTGGTATTAAGAAACAAAACACAGTAGAAACAGTTTCTGCCACATACAAGGGAACTACCTACAGGAAAGGAATGGCTGTACTTCTCAATGTTAATGACAGGGGTCATGAGCTTGGTAGGATTGTTGTTCTTCTGGTCAGTGAGGAGAAGGTTCATTTTGTTTGTGAAAAGTCTCAATCAGTGCCAGCCTTGGATCTTGGCGTTCACATCTTGCAGCATGACACACAGAAACATTATGTTTGCGTTAGTGTGGACACCCTTGCTGATTATTACCCACTTCCAGTTTACAACTTTGATCACCTTGATGTTTTTGTGCTTCATCATTCTGTTTTTTCAGGTGAAGTATAATGGAGGCCAGCATTAAAAGTGTCCTCTCCTATCTGGAAAATGAGTCACTGGAAAAGATTCTACAACATTTGTCAAGCATTGGGGTTAGGACAGCTGATGACATGGAATTCATAAAGAAGATGATTTGAAACACCTCCTGACACCAGTGGACTGCAGGAAACTACTGCATGCCTTCAAAAGAAGAGGTAAATTGTGGTATTAAAATTATATTTCACCAAAAAATGTAAATTGTCATCAATTACTCACTCATGTCGTTCCAAACCCATAAGTAGTTTGTTCATGTTTAGAACACAAAATGAAGATATTTAAAATTTTCTGTTCCTTCATTGAAATTCTGCTTACCCAAAACTTTTAAAGCTTCATGCTTCAAAACTTAAAATAAATCCAGATATATGGGGTAGTTCAATTTAAGTATTCTGAGGAGACACACTGGCTTTATAGTTAACGGATTTAATTTAGAATTTTATTCACCTATAAACGTTAATTAATGAACATACAGCACTCAAAATTTGTAAACATAAGCTCAACTGTACTTGCTTGATGCATGAGAACAAACCTTCATGCTCCATGTTTGGTGATCAATGTTTTTATGTGAATAAAAGCCTAAATTAAACACATTAAGTGATTTGTCTCTTCAGAAGACTTGGATTAAAAACCACTAATTTATTTTACCATCTCTTTATGAAAGTTTTGGGTAAACAGACTTTCAATGGAGGGACATATCTCACAGATTTCATTAAAAACTTCTTCAATCATGTTTCTAAGATAAAAAAAAGTCTTATGGGTTTGAAGTTATTTATGACAAGAATGTTTTATTTTTGGTTGAACTATTACTTTAATAATTTCAGTTAAATAATGAAATCCGTTTAAAAAATACAATGCATATGAATTCCAAAACCAGCAGTCATACAATATTGACTATACACATTTATTAGAT
This sequence comes from Scardinius erythrophthalmus, assembly GCF_964197995.2. Classification (NCBI taxonomy): domain Eukaryota; kingdom Metazoa; phylum Chordata; class Actinopteri; order Cypriniformes; family Leuciscidae; genus Scardinius; species Scardinius erythrophthalmus. The sequence goes on from NC_138244.1 coordinate 1,478,532, forward strand.
ACAGCTATGTAAAAAGTTTTTGACAAGATGTATATGTTTTCGTAAAAGCCTTGAATTATTGTGATAGCTACTCCATGCTTTTTCTATTTTAGATACACAGCACAACACGCAGCAACATGACTGTACCATGGAAACTTCTGCTGAACCTGACTATTTTTTGACTCTAACACCTGTACCTTATCCTGAAACCTCACCCAATTCAGAGCTTGTATTGGAACCTTCAAGCCATGTTTCTGTGCAGAATAGCACTTGGGTTTCAACATTTTCTGTGCCGTGGGAGAAAACACATGAAAGCTTGAGAAGGTGTCTTGCACAGAGGAAACGACCAAAAGCTGCAGATAGACGGCATATGGTGAGAGTCATTGCAGAAGCAATAAGACAGGTTTGCTTGAACCCCCCATTCAGGCAGTGTGCTGAACTGGCTAAGAGCATTGTGGATAAATATCCTGAGTCTTTTGAAGACCGAACAGAAGAGGGAGAACAGCTTGGCAATGGATATTACACTTTAAGCAAACAACTGAGGATAAGGATCGATTTTTTAAACAGAGACAATACCCTAACACGACTTCGAAAACCAAAACGAATGGTCCCTGCCGTGGATGAAGACCTGCCTGGACCATCAAGAAAGTGTGCCAAAACTGATAGCTACGGCTGTGTCAAATGGCAGCCATCACAGCTGCCTGAAGGAGAAAATAGAGAGTCTCTCTATGAGAAGAAAATAGAGCTAATGACTATTTATTCCAAGGAGGGACAAAGAGGTGCAGACCAGAAGCGAGTCAATGATCTCATGACATTACTGTATGAGCAACAGCGTCGTGACATTAATGCAACTCCTTCACCAACCCTGTCAGATTTACAGAATGAGTGGCCATTTCTCTTCATCCAGAAGTTTTTACTACAGCACTTCTGCACATTGACAGGAATTGAGCTGGAATCAAGACTACGAGAATCACTTGCTGGCAAAGGGAACAGAGTGCTACAATATTTCAATAGTCAACTTTTGAAATGGAACAAGGAAGTGAAGGCAGTCCTTCATGGCATCGAGAGACAGATGGAAGACATGGATCCTGGACTTTCTGCAATAGTAGTCATGATTGCTTACTTCAAAGAAAAGGAAGAAGCTGTTTTCCTCTTGGCTGATGCAAGTATTTTTTGTACAGTATTGCCACACACTTTCTCTTATGAATATTGTACTTGTGATTTCTAAAAGTGTTTTTTCTGTTTATTTTGTGTTACAGGAAACTTCCACCCAAGCAGACATTGAGGCCCAGATTTCCCTGCCAAGCACTCCAAGGCTCATCATGCTCGGTAAGATCCCACACACACACACACACACACACACACTCACTGTCCCTCACTCACTCGTGCACACACATACTCACTCACTTACTTGCGCTCACTCACTCGCGCACACACGCGCACACACACACACACTCACTGTCCCTCACTCACTTACTCACTTGCACACACACACTCGCGCACACACACTCACTGTCCCTCGCTCACTCACGCTCACACACACTCGCTCACTGGCACGCACACACACTCACTGTTGCTCGCACTCTCACTCACTCACTCGCGCGCGCACACACACACACACACACTCACTGTCCCTCGCTCACTCACTAGCGCTCACTCACTCGTGCACACACACATACACTCACTCACTTACTTGTGCTCACTCTCGCACACACACTCGCACACACACACTCACTGTCCCTCGCTCACTTACTCACTTGCACACACACACACTCGCGCACACACACTCACTGTCCCTCGCTCACTTACTCACTTGCACACACACACACTCGCGCACACACACTCACTGTCCCTCGCTCACTCACGCTCACACACACTCGCTCACTGGCACGCACACACACTCACTGTTGCTCGCACTCTCACTCACTCACTCGCGCGCGCACACACACACACACACACTCACTGTCCCTCGCTCACTCACTAGCGCTCACTCACTCGTGCACACACACATACACTCACTCACTTACTTGTGCTCACTCTCGCACACACACTCGCACACACACACTCACTGTCCCTCGCTCACTTACTCACTTGCACACACACACACTCGCGCACACACACTCACTGTCCCTCGCTCACTTACTCACTTGCACACACACACACTCGCGCACACACACTCACTGTCCCTCGCTCACTCACGCTCACACACACTCGCTCACTGGCGCGCACACACACTCACTGTTGCTCGCACTCTCACTCACTCGCGCGCACACACACACACACACACACACACACACACACTCACTGTCCCTCGCTCACTTACTCACTTGCACACACACACACTCGCGCACACACACTCACTGTCCCTCGCTCACTTACTCACTTGCACACACTCGCGCACACACACTCACTGTCCCTCGCTCACTCACGCTCACACACACTCGCTCACTGGCGCTCACACACTCACTGTTGCTCGCACTCTCACTCACTCGTACACACACACACACACACACACTGTCCCTCGCTCACTCACTAGCGCTCACTCACTCGTGCACACACACATACACTCACTCACTTACTTGCGCTCACTCACTCGCGCACACAC
>NC_138244.1:1483615-1508615 GCF_964197995.2 Scardinius erythrophthalmus
TTAAAAAGGTTTTACCCTCGTTCATTTCCAGAAACGCTGGCCGCAGAAAGTTATTACAAAGTAGCAAAAAAGTATCGAGTTGTAGCCTACAAAGCGGAGCTCTAGAGCAGGGGTCTCCAACACGTCGCTTGCGTGCTACCAATAGCTCATGGCCTGATTTGAGGTAGCTCGCCAGAGGCTGTTCACATTCTTATGACAGGTTTTTTTTTTTTTTCTTGGATAGAGTAATGCATGATGTTTTTATTTACAGATTCTTCATCAGGATAAATCCGGAGCACAGCAAGTGCAATTCGAAGGTCCAGATTAGCAGAAGAACTGGGAAGGTGGTCCAAAGAAAAAACGAGTCCCTCAATCCACACGTGGCATCGTTCATCAGGGACTTCATTGAGTATGACTGGAAGAACAACTAATACCAGGTGAGACTGTTAATTGTTAATTTGAATACTCTGAGTTATTGTCATTCTAAATCCCACTTTTAACCCCAGGTAAAGGAACATTTAAAAAATTGTAATTTAGAAATTGGGTTATCAGCGCTTTTTACCAGGGGCAAAACAGTTCAGAAATGCACAATAATTACATTTATTTGTGTATTTATGAACTATGCTTACCTGTAAATATCGTATGGCCCGCCAAGCATAATTTAGAAGTCATGCCGTTTCACAGCGTCAACACAAGGTGATAAAACTAGCGCTTTCTCAACCACACTGAACCGTGTGTGACAACATCCTGTTAGAATACTTTTCCATTCACAAATCACAAACATTGACCATAAATTTTAAACATGGTAAATATGTAAACATGGTATTGTGGCAGAAAATTGTATAATAATATTAATATAGACAGTTATTAAATATTAAAGACATTTATGGAAAATGTAAGAAACCAATACTGTCTAATAAGAGTAGAGCTGCAACTCCGTAAGAATATTATAATTTTATCCTTTAAAAATTAGCTTGTTAATTTTACAGATGTTATGGTTTGTATTAAAGGCAGGGTAGGTAGGATTTATTAAAAATTAAAGATCCAAATTTGTTAAAACTTTCTATATATATCAATACATAATTAAAATGTAAGAACTCTGAAAAAAAGAGTATAAAAATCAAGTGACTCTAGACCGTTTAATCTGTATTAAACACAGCTCATTATTTCGATTCGGGACGAATCAAAGGATTGGCTTAGGCGACTGTCACTCTCTCGCAACCATGGCAACCACCCTTTTGCCACACAGCACCTGCCCACTTGCGCGCGACCGTTTGATTTGAGGAGTGCGAGAGGCACGGAACCTGATCACACCTCCGTCCAGTAGATGGCGGTAATGCACTATATTTGCAAGCTGCCAATAAAATCTATCGAAGAAGAAGAAGAAGGCACTGAACCTAGGAATACCAAAACAATGGCAGAGAAAGAGCAATCTAAATTTACAGTACCGGTGTGGTATAGTATCCAGTAACCGTATAGTATTCGGTAACCCTGAGGACCCAATTAGTATGCCAGTAGTATGCCTGATCTAAATCTGTTCTCGCGATAACTTGTAGCTAACGTGAGCTGTTTTAGTGTTATTATGTGGTAGCTTTATGTAGAATGCTAAATCCCGCTGCTATATGCAAGGTAAGATTAAATTAAATTGTATATTGTATATGTAAATTGTGTATATTCTATAGCTAATATTTAAAATCTCAAGTTGCGTCAATAGCAGGAGAAAGACCGCGAAATTTAAAAATACTACTCTTAATGTGTCACGAAATGTAGTTTTAAGAGTTTTTCAGTCGATAATGTAGTTGTTTCAATCTCAAATATGTTGTTTGTTTATACAGATAGCGCCTATTTAAAAATTTGATCTGACGTTTTCGGAGATGTGAGATCGAAGGGATCACCGGGTGCTCAGCGCTCATGTATCCCGCTTGGAACAACCATACCTCGGCTGATGAGATGCTGAAGTCTGCCGCTGGTCTTGTGTATCGATCGTGTACGATCTTTGATATCATTAATCTATCATTTGTTCCCTGGCAAATCGTTTTGGCTGAGGGCAAAGTTTTAGTTTCATAATTTTATATAACGTTAAATTATTTAGGCTATTTATCTTTAACGTTGTAGCCTGCTGACTTATGTTTGACTGAATCGTTTTACTTCATTTATTTCTTGACTTGTATAGCTTCTTATACCTTTTAGGCTGCTTTTATAATGGCTATTATTGATCAATAAAACTGAAATTATAGGCTGCAACTAATGCAACCACACATACACACAAGTTCACACATAACTATGAAAACAATCTTCAACATAGCGACACTTTATAGTTAACTTAATGAATTACTAACGTAATGATAGCAGTAGCACCATCTAGCACCACATATTTTGCAAGATTAAGCACTGTTTTATATGGATTAACCCTTTCATGCATAGTGGTCACTACAGTGGACAGCTATTAAAAAAACATTTGCTTAAATTTGCACGGGTTTTGATGGCATAGTTGCACATCAGCCTCTTTATTGGACCCGGGTGCATCATCCTATACATTGCAACCAAGTGGCAAGCCGTTGTGTTTAGATTTTTTTCCCCTCCAAACCAAGATGGTCAATGGTCAGTCAGAAATGCCAAGTTGCTCCGGAATATTCAACCATTCCTTCTTTCCTAGGAGACTCTTGTAGGTAAAAAAATTTTTGCAGCATCAAACAATATCTAATGAGTCATATCACAGTTAAAATTTTCAAGTTTTGATTTTAGATTGGGAGAAAAATCTGATCAATTATCTGTCCACTGTAGTGGACCTCATGCATCAATGGCTATATTTCAGCTACAATTCATACTTATACTGTGAATAGTGTTTTTGAAAATACTTAATCTGCAGTGACATTCATGTAAATAAATGTATTTGTATTATTAGAATGTAACGTGCTTACATAATGTATGTGATTTTATTGCATTTATTTACTCATAACATCAAAAAGTGATCTGATTATGTAATGGATGTTACTTGTAATGTATTACTTTGCTTGTAAATGAGTTATAAATGAGAAGAGTTGTAAATGAGAGAAAACTTCTTAATGAGTTTGTCTTAAAAGCCCTTAAAGTGATGAAAAAAAAAAGAATGCAATAAATATTGTTTGCATTAAAGAAGAATATGATTTACAAAACAAAAACACAACCAGCCCTTTTAACCTTTCAATCTTTTTTGTTTAATACTATGATAATTATTTTTCTTGTTTTATTTGTATTTCTTTTATGCACCTGTTCTGTATATTCTAATGCAAAAAGTAATGATATTGCCATTCCGGTTGTACATGACAGGAAAAAAAAAAAAAAAAACGTATTAGAGATAACGTTTTTCACCAATACAATATTTTTGCACACATCGAAAAGGCAATTTATAATATATATACACAGGTTTTAAAAAACAAAACAATGTAACGCAATTCATCAATAAAATATTGTCATTTTAAAGACACTTGAAAATGACCAATGAGAATGTCTCATCACTTTTTTTTTTTTAAATGCGGGACTATATATACGATTGCCATGTTTCACAGGTCCCTTTCGTCAGAAATTCTACAAAGTATCTCTGCGAAAATTTCATCTTTGGACATCTGTGCATCTCTCTGGACAGTTTCATCTCTGTGACCAAATATCTCTGGACAATTTCATCTCTGCGACCAATACATTTACCTTACTTAATTCAAAAATATAATTTAATTATCAATTTAAATTTACATTAATTATTGTGTTTTTTTTTCTCATCATCCAACATTTCAGTAAGTATATCCATCACCCGGTGTATTTTAATAATGTTTAATTGTAGTTATATTTTAATAAAAACGAAATTATCGGCCTGTAATAATTTTTACCGTTATAGATACTTAAGACACAGTTCAACATTATTGCATGAGCATGCTTTTCTTTCGGAAAAAAAAAATATTTGCAATGTTATAGGCCTAAAACAATTTGGACGAAAGTCTTTTTTGCCGAATGAACAATTAAAAATTAAAGGCCTCAGCTCGTGCAGGCACTTGCATAAATACATCAAAGCGAGTTTGAGCACCTTGGCACAGTTGCATTGAATATATTAATAGCTCGTGCTATCAAAGTTAACGCATGCGATTATTTTAGTCCAGTTTAACGCGATAAAAATAACGCAGCATTCGTTTTTTTTTTCTGTTATTCTTTAGCTAGCTTTACATTTAACATGCACTTAAAGCAAATGGTTTAAAAACATTTGAGCGCGAAAAGACACACACATGTCCTGACAGTCACGCGCACCATATGGTGCGCACTGCGCAGCAGTAATTGGCAGTCGGCAACTGCAGGTCTTAAAGGGACAGCACCCAATATAGTTGTCTCACACGAGGTCAATCAAATAACAATGGGAACAGAGAAAATTACTCACTGCTCCTAACTAAAGAACTTTTGTAGCTTTAATAAGGATTCATTTATATCTAATTTATAAATTATGCAGTGCAGAGTGTTTTACGTTTTATTCAATTTCTTTTTATTTCCCATATTTATCAAGACATCAGTAGCTGTATAATATCAGTGATACTGGCCTTCATTTATATATATATAAGTTATTAAACAAGTATTTAAAATATAATGTCTTTATTTAGTTATTTTATGTTTTTCTACATTAATCTGAAGATTAAATGTGAAATGATTAAATTATAAAATATAGTAAAAACGTATAGAGACTTGGGTAACACTTCATAATAACGTTCAGTTGTAGGTCATTAATAAGTGCTTAGTTAATGATGAACTAATCATTTACAAAACATGCATAAATGATTAGCATGTGATATACTAACATTTTATGTATGCTTTGTAAATTTTTTTTTTTGAGTGATTAGTAAATGAGTAACTAATTATTTATGAAACATGACTATGCGTTCATAAATGATTAATAAGTAATATACTAACATTTTATGTATGTTTTGTACATTTCGTTACAAGTAATTTACAAATGATTAGTTAATGATTAACTAATCATTTATAAAATATGACTATGCGTTTCATAAATGTTCATTATGTTAAATTTTTCTGTATGTTTTGCTCACATCAGGTGCACAGTGGTTAAAGACTCCATGTGTTTCAGAGAAGACAGCTGTCTATACCCTCACCAGTCAGCACTTACACTGCAGTGCACACTACACTACACACGACACTACACACTACAGTGTTCAACACCTGTTATAGATGTGTAAACGCATGAATAAATCATTTACAACACTTTTTGCATCCCCTAATCTAAAGTGTAAAATATTCATTACTTGTAAATGTGTTACACTTACCTGTTACAAATGATACTTACCTGTTACAAATGATCTGTATGTGTATTCAAGCCATTTACAACACTTTCTGAACCCTCTAATTACTACATACATACAGAAAAAATAACATTATTTATTAAACATGTATGAAACGCATATTCATGTTCTGTGAATGATTAGTTCATCATTAACTAACCACTTATAAATGACTTACATCTGAACGTTATTATACAGTGTTACTGAAACTTGAGTGTTTATGATTGTGATCAATCACGCTTAATCAGAAAAAAAGTGTATTTAATCGAGTTAATTTTTTGGATCGATTGACTGCACAATTAATACGTTTAATCAACCTAATATCATTACTTTTGCTTTGCATTAAAGTTATGTTACAGTTTGCGCTGCATGCTGAGGTGAAGGAGTACCTGGAGCGTGGAGTTTACCAAGGGAACGCCGACACCGGACGGAAGAGAATTGTCAGGCGTTCTGCTAAGAAGTTCATTGTGCAGGGGAAGTAGAAAAATATCATTGCCTTTTAATGTGTTATGTATTATGTAATTTACAGTATCCGCTACGTTTGCTTATGATAAAACAACTAATTTTACGTAATATTTTCTTCAATAAATAACATGATTTACTGTGTGTTGCGTTCCCTCACATTACCTCTTTATGTCTCTAACACAGGTGGACATCTTTATTACAAGACTGCAGACGGATCAAACCGTCTAGTTGTCATGGATGAGCAACAGAAGGAACGAGTCCTTCGGGACTGTCATGACAGCCCAGCTACAGGTGGGCATCAGGGGATAACAAGGACATTTAATAAGATTGCAAGCGCATACTACTGGCAAGGCATCTTTCCGGACGTCATGAAGTGGGTAAGATAATTGTAGACTCAAATTCTTGACCCACGAGATGGTTTCATACAGCCCCTCAAGTGTAAATAATTAACTCATTGGTACGTTATGTTGAGGCCACGACATATTATATTGAGGCCACAAGATCATATTATAATAAATACTTAATGGTGTTAAGTCGTGTCCTCAAAATCCTATGTTGAGTTTGAGACCCCTGATGTAGTTGTACAAAGTAATGTGTTTCTGTTGTTTGTAATGTTACAAACACCTACAATTTTTTTTTTAGATTGCCCAATGTCCACAGTGTCAGCGCACTGATACTATTAAAACAGTGGCCCCAGTGTTGCACCCTATCAAGGTCACTAAAGCCTGGACTGTAATAGGAATGGATTTGATGGGACCATTTCCAACCAGTCCTCAGGGGAACATTTATGTCCTCACAATGACTGACCTCTTCACCAAATGGGTTTTCGCCAAATCCCTGAAGTGTAAGACCGCAGTTGAGGTGGCTACAGGGGTCTTACAAGCATTTAATGCATATGGACTGGTTGAAAGAATAATCACAGACCAGGGGAGGGAGTTTGTGAACCAGGTTATTATTATTTAGTTAAGAAGATTTTATTATAAAATTTTTGGGCTATATGTTATAAGAATCTACCATGTCTTTGATACCTTTTTGATAACAGCTAAATGCGGACATATTTAAGGAATTGGGTGTGAAGCAGTGTGTCACGTCAGCTTACCACCCTCAGTCAAATGGACAGGATGAGAGGACAAATCAGACTATAAAGAGGTCATTGTCAAAGTACTGCAATGACATGCAGAATGACTGGGACGAAAAACTGGAGGATGTGGTGCATGCCATCAACACCTCAAAGCAGGTGATTGGAACTGCTTTAAAAAGAAATGATTAAATGCAATTGATTATGTAAAATGTAATTTGTTGAAACACTTTTTTTAGGGCTCTACAAAGTATACACCATTCTTTTTGATGTTTCACCGGCACCCAATCACGCCAGAGCTTCTAAACACAAAGGTAGTATCTGAGACAGATTGCTTTGTAGGAGAGGATCCGAATATTGTAATGCCCACAAAGATAGTAGAGGTGACAGCAGTACAGGCAAAGGTAATTGTCTGTAGTATGAACTATAATTAAGCAATAATTCACATTATTTAAGGTATTATATTAAATCTGTTTATTATGCATTATTTTCATAAGGTGCGGGGTCACATTGAAAAAGCACAGGGGAAGCAAAAGGCGGAGTACGAGTCCCGGAAAAGAAAAAATGTGAAATCATTTCACATCCACGAAGGAGAGGAGGTACTCAAAGCAAACAAAAGAAAAGAGGGACGCAAAGGTGGACGTTTAGAGGGGAACTGGACAGGCCCTTTTGTGGTCGAAGACATTACCGGAAAAGGGGTTGCTACACTTGCAGACAAATCCGGCAACATTCTCCGCCAGAAAACCAATGTGTCCCAACTCAAACCATTCCTGCGGCGTGACATTAACCTGAATGGTGAGAAAGGCAGTACATTACAGTAGATGGGCCACTTTTTGAAGTAAATGTTTATGGCAAATGTAAAATATTACATATACAACCTTTTTCAGTGAATATTCATGATGACCATGATTCTTACTGCCTGAAGACAGACATGGCAGGAGGTGATGCATCACGCACAGGTATGCTTTATTTGATTTGCTTTTAAAAAAGTACAATTAGTAACTTTAACAAAGATTTGTGACTGATCCAAATGTGTTTACAGAAATTGAAAAAAAAAATCAGTTTTCAGTGGATCGCTTTCACATCTTGGAGCTAGAAGAGGTAAGATGTCAAATAAATGGAACTCTGTTATATATTATATAATATTATATATGTAAGACAATTACAAAGCATTTTTTTTTTTCTAGGAAATGTATATGCGCATTTTGAGTGAGGAAACCGACAGAAAGCGGCCACTCATTCAGTTTCCGAGATGCCAGGCCACAGTTGAAGATTTCGAGACACTGTGTCCACAGAAAAAAAGTTTCCCATGGCTGAATGACGACGTTAGAATTTTAATTTGATAACATTTTTGAGACATATTTGTAATAGCTCTAATTAGTCCCGGTTTCCAGAAAACGTCCAAACAAAAAGCGTCAAAAGGGCCAAATTTCATCCCAAAATTTCACTGTATGCGAGTCTCTATTTGCCCCAATGGAATAAATGCTTTGTGGGATCTCCATATCTCAGCTCTGGAAGGCTCTAGAGCCTCCAATCATGCATTCATGTCTATGTCTCAGCACCCTCTAACAGAATCCAAGATTTCAAGAATATCCAAGAAACTTTATTTTTCGACCCAAAATATCTGTAAGGGGTACACACCTTATAGTTTTTTTGGGTTGAAAAATAAAGTTTCTCGGATATTCTCGAAACCGTGGATTCTGTTAGAGGGTAATGAGACATAGACATGAATGCATGATTGGAGAAATTTTGGGACTCAGGCAAGACCTCCATATGCGTCCAATGGCAGCTTATTTGTATGGGCGTTTGTACACGAACCTCCTATTTGTACTTCTTATATTATTCAACAACATTTCATTGAAATCTACTATTTCTTTTAGATTCTTGACACAAGGATTGCACAGCTCTGTAAAGCACATGGTGGAACTGCTTTACAGGTGCACACGTTCGTGCTCTGGTGGCGATCCTTCAATATCAAGAAACATGTGGATGACAGTCACATTTCTTGTCTGAAGGTAAATGAAAATCTATTAAATTAGAAATTTCAAGGGCAGGGGACACATTTACTTACTTACTTAAAAATATTTTAAAGGACCTTGATGAGAATGACACAGTCCTTATTCCAAGAATTGTTGGTGGACAGAGCCCCGAAAAGGGAAACCACTTCATTTTGTGGGTATGTGTGTTTTTTAAAAAATACATTTTTACTCAACAGTTGTTACTCTGGTTACAGCAGTTTCTGTTTATGTTGTAAAGGTCTTGGATGGTTTGCTGAATCGTATACGAGTTTACGACCCCACTGGCAACTACAAGTCAATTTCTGCGATGGACCTGACTATACTATGGTATTATGTGCTTTATAAATGTCAAAATTGTTATCTTTATTTACTAATGTACATTTATTAATTATTTTTTTCTTTTGCACAAAAGCAATGCCTTCCGAAAAACTTGGGACTTGGGAAAATGGACTGTTGAGTACCCAGAACAGTGGAGGCTGGCTGACTCTAACAACTGTGGGGTTTTGGTTTGTACAGTAAGTTAAATAAATGCTTTTATTTATTTATTTTATTTTATTTTTATCTACATTACTTTAACAACTGTGTTTATTGCATTAGATGGCAGAAATGGAGGTGAGGGACAAATGGACCTCTATGAAAAACGAGGTGATACAGGGAGACGATCTGTGGCATCTGAGAAGATATCACGCAGCATCAATGGCAGCATATGCTGTTCAGCATATGACGTATAAAAGGTATGTGTAAAATGTGTGTCCTCATTCATACAAATCAACTTAAAAGTTTAATAAATCAAGTAGATCGATGATTTTGAAAATATAGGACAGTCGAGGAGGTGGAAAAAAAAGGAATTTGTTCTCTTGTCAGTGATACTGAAATTCAGGTACATATAAGACTTTACAAAATTTAAAATGGCTAGATATTGTTTGCTATACTAAATATTTTTTTCAGGAGTTGTTTCATGGAATTGTGAAAGGCTCACTGAAACCCACGTGGAACAAATGGTGGCAAATGAAGACTGGGAACATGGCAAAACCTAAGAGCTTTCATCCAGCCTTGTCAGCACATGTTGAGGAACTTCTAGGACACATCGACAACATTGTGTTTGAGCAAAAGAAGGACAAAAAGCTTGAACATATCGACCTTGTAATGTGTGAACTGATTCCTGAGGTAAGCATTGATGAGAAACTGATGGCTGATTTTTATATGTTTTGGTGAACTAACTAAAATTTTTTTTTTTTTATCTTTTGTTGTACAGATCAGCCTTATAATACTGAGACGAACGGAAGGTTTCAGTCACTTTTGGGCTGATTTATCTTATCTTGTGGAGTGTGTCATTAAAATAGCCTTTTAATGTCACAACATCCCTGGTTCAACGAGCTAACTACGTTCTGCTGCTGCGTTGCACCTTTGGGCTTGCATATCAAAGCAAAAACAGTGAGTGGTGTTCCACAGCACTAAAGAAAGACTTTGCAAGTGTACAGTTGCACATGACGTGTTGCAGCATGTTTGTGTGTTTTTGCAGAGTTCCCTCAAGTCAGTCCATCCATGACACCTCAGGTTCAACGGGCTAGCTGCGTCTGCTGCTGCGTTGCACCTTTGGGCTTGCATATCAAAGCAAAAACAGTGAGTGGTGTTCCACAGCACTAAAGAAAGACTTTGCAAGTGTACAGTTGCACATGACGTGTTGCAGCATGTTTGTGTGTTTTTGCAGAGTTCCCTCAAGCCAGTCCAGCCATGACACCTCAGGTTCAACGGGCTAGCTGCGTCTGCTGCTGCGTTGCACCTTTGGGCTTGCATATCAAAGCAAAAACAGTGAGTGGTGTTTCACAGCACTAAAGACTGCAAGTGTTCAGTTGCACGTGACGTGTTGTTTGTGTGTTTTTGCAGAGTTCCTTCAAACTACAGCTAGTCCAAAACGCAGCAGCTCGAGTTCTTACCAGAACCAGGAAGTATGACCATATTAGCCCGGTTCTGTCAACACTGCACTGCACAAATTTTAAAATATTGCTGATTACTTACAAAGCACTAAATGGTTTAGCTCCCCAGTACTTGAGCAAACTCTTAACGCATTATAGTCCTTCACGTCTATTGCGATCTCAAAATTTCCGGCCAGTTGATAATTCCTAGAATATCAAAATCGACTGCTGGCGGTAGATCCTTCTCCTATTTAGCACCAAAACTCTGGAACAGTCTTCCTACCCCAGCCGGAACCGGGAACACTTCCCATAAATCCTGATGTTCTCGTTCCATCATAAGAAGAATGGCGTCTACGTTAATATTAGTCTCTCTGCTTATACCGAGGTTTACCGCAGTCCGCCGGATCCAGGCCGTATCCAGATCAGATGAAGGACCTACGCCTGGACGCGACGACAACGCAGTGCTGAATTGTCAACCAGTCTCTCCATTTCTGAAGTGAGGTGGACTCCGGCCGTATCCAGACTAGATGGTGGACCTGCACGTGGACCCAACCATGACGCATCCCTGAAGTGCCGACCTCATCGACACAACCAATCTGACCTCTGACCTGTAATGCTGCCTGGATCATAATCATACACTGTTCGCTCGTTGGCCAGAGGAGAACTGAGCGACTGAGCCTGGGTTCTCCCAAGGTTTTTTTCTCCATTCTGTCACTGATTGAGTTTTGGTTCCTTGCCACTGTTGCCTTGGCTTTGGCTTGCTTATTTGGGGACATTTAATATTCAACAATATTATTGATCTGTCTAATTTGGGTGGACAATGATGCAATTTTCTTCTAGAAACAAACTTTGTTGTATTATTTTCATGTTATCAATGTGAAGCTGCTTTGATACAATCTGTATTGTAAAAAGCGCTATATAAATAAAGGTGACTTGCCTAGACAACATGAATTTACTTCAAACTAAAGATTTGACTTTTCATACAGCAAAATACACTGCATCTATTTGTCTCATTAGCTCTCAAAAAACTTTAACCTTACAGTTCATTAAATATTTTAACACAGCTAACTCAACATTAATGGTTTTTAAATCTTCACAATCTATAGCCAGAGGACTATCACAAAAGTGTTTAGGAAAGTAAAGACATACTAGAGTATGTTTGTTTAAAGCTGCTTTGTATTGTTGTGTATTTTAAAAAGCTATATAAATGTCCTAAAACGATGTGCATTTTGCTTGTAGTTTTGTGTTAATAAAAATGTAATATATTACATCTCATAATTCAGTTTCAGAATTCATTATGTATTGTATTGTGTAATTTAATAAAATTTTTATATAAGTTTTGATTCTCTAATTTAATTACATTAAATGTTATTGTGTTGTATGATGTTCTGTATTAAGAATTATTATGACATAAATCATATGCATTAGTACACAAATTACATGCTTGTAATAAAAAAAAAACATATTATGCCCTATTTCTTTAAAACAAATAATTTCGTCACAAAACATACTTTAACATGTTATTTCTTTAAAATAAAGATTATTATATGAATTAAGGTGTTTGATTAATTACATTAAGATTGTGATTCCATAATTACATTATAGTGTTCTTTAGTCAAGGCTAGACAACCAATTAATATTTATGCCCACAAAACATAGCTAGCATTCTGTAATTTATTTAAATGTAATAGCAAAAATAGTAATATACACAAATAAATATTATTTTATGGCTCTTTTAATAAATAAAAGTGTACTTGTAACATATTGCGCTGATTATTGAGGATAAAAAATAATTACATAATTATAATTGCATTACGAATGGCTGTGAATACGGTAAGGCAGTATCAGTGCAGTTTAAGCTCATAGCACGATCATCGGATAACGTTAGCTGTATGCTATGCTATTATCTAAGCTAACTAAAAAACACACGAACAACGAGAAATGTTTAATTTCACAATCTATAGCTTCGGTTAAATACTAGTATATGAAACGTATCATTTAAAATACATTAAATACATTAATGACTCGTTAAAACGTAGTACAAACGTCTTCTATAATAAAATAATTTTGTATGATTTATAACCAGGCACTAAAGCGATTACCCATAAAACGTGCTTTGAACCAATCGGATTGCTTGGGTCCTCAGGGTTACCGAATACTATACGGTTACTGGATACTATACCACACCGGCATATGGAGTTAGTGAAGGCAAACCAGGCAAAAAAATGCCCCTTCCCCTCCGCTTGTCTCAGGTAAATAATGCGTCCTCTAGCTCAGCGGTCGGAGTCGCGCGTTCATGTGTTTTGGGGGCGTGGCTTTGGAAGAAGCACAGAAATGAGGGGGTGGAGTGAATGGAAATAATGAGATGTCTTTAAAACAGTCGTGAGAGGTCTACAGACACTCGATTTTGATACTTTCTTTTTCAGAGTACTTACATTTTAATTATGTATTGATATGTACATAAAGTTTAAACAAATTTGAAAAATAAAATTTTTAGACCATTTCTACCTACCCTGCCTTTAATAAAAATAAATTTACATTTTGTGTCTTAATAAAAGCTAAATTTTTTTTTATTTTTTTTAAAAATCACCCTCCAGGGATGCTACTCTACAAACCACCAACACAGCATATAAAATATAAAAAATAAAAATATTTATTTAAAAGACTCGTTGTGAAGCTGTTTCATGACTAACGTTACTCTCTCTGGGTCAACGGCAGCGCCAACACAGATTTGAATGTTGCGATATGATTTTGTCAAAGTTTAATACACAGACGAATTGAAAGGTTTCGATGACCGAGATCACAGTCTTTGAAGATGAATCGTGCAGCTCTAATCTCTCTCTCAGCATATGAGCAGTGCAAAGGCTTTTCAGTGCATTCAGTCTCATGTCTCTTATACGCGTCCACTCTGGATAGTACGCCACTTTAACACTCATAGATAACGACACATTTCATCCTCTCTTGGAACGAAAGTGGCTAACTTCTGTAAACCTCGTCTACAAACAAGGACAAAAATAAAGCAATTGAATTTGAATTAATATCGATTCTGGAATAATAAAAAAAAAAAAAAAAAAAAACGATTTCAGAATCTACGCGATAGCTAGGTGAATCGATTTTTCTCTCCAAGCCCTAATATATATGTAAATGTGTGTTTTAAGTAAGAGTTTTGGTTAGGGATGTAAACAGTTAATCGATTATCGATGAATTTTAGACAAGAATTTACTTGATTAAATTAAATTATTGTCGGTTAATTGAACATTGCGAATGTGACATGAGATTCTCGCAGGCGGCGAGAGACCCGACACAAACTTGAGGCGGCAAAAAAGAAACCAAACATGAGGTGGTCAAAACGGAGTGGAGTGGGATCATTTCAAATTACAGAGCTGGCAACTCTGAACATTGTGGACATTGTATTACATGTTGATTGGCTTAATCAAATGATCCAATCAAACTTTTATATATATTGTCATCAACCCATCTTTCTTGCTTATAAACTTTTCCATTAATATTAATTTCTTCCACTGCAGGGTAGAAGACTCCAGCCCATGATGTTGACTAGTTCAGGCCCTGTTTTTTAAGGAAAAATAAAGTTCTGGGAGAAAACAACATTCAGGGACCAAATTCTATTGTTCAAAATCCTGCTGTTTTTAAATCATTTAATTTGTCTTTTATACCTTCTAATTGAAAAAAAAAATGTTTTTTTGCTATGCTATTTTTATTTTATGAATTTCGAAATTTAAATTGTGAAAAGTTGTCAATAAATGGCATTTTTGTGACAAAAACAGTGTCTTCATTTTACAGCACACAAAATGAATGCAGTAATCCCTATTACAGTAGTAAAATATGTGGGGTGATGAAACACAGTACTGTGATTATTACTGTAAAAAAGTTTACAGTATTTTTTAAAGTTACTGTGATTAAGTTTACAGTAAGCATACTGTGAAATGAACTACAGCAACTTACTTGCTAATTGCTGCCAGCAAGTTGCTGTAAATTTCACAGTATTCTTTTTACAGTGTACTGTTGTGGCAAATTCAAAGTTTTTTTGGTTCAGGTCTCAAAGAAGTTTCTCAGAGTCGAGGTTCCAGGTCAGAAGAATTTACTTTATTGTACAAACAATAAAGGAGAAGCCAGCTGGTCATCTGAAGTTATAATATCCAGCATTCATTTTTTATACCTTTTTCATATCATCAAGTCTCCAATGGTTACCCTCAAACCCATCTCTTCCCCTCTGACACGCCTGGTGACCTTGGCACAGTTAGACATGTCTTCTCTATTGGTCAAACCTCACATAATGGTGCTTTTGTTTCATACAGTATTTTGACACTTTGGGTTACTTATGCATACTGGTTATTTTCCATTCTCTCATCCTTTTTCAGACCTATTTGTTCATGCTTGTCATTTTCATTACATCATACTTAGACATGAATCAAGGGAAAATTCTCCAACATATCCCCCCTTTGGGACTAATCCTAGTCCTACCTTCATTTCTGTCCCAGAATGTATCTACATGAATAAGCCTCTCTCTGTTATCTATCAATTATGGCCATCCATCTCTCTTATCAATAAGCCCACTCACGAAGGTACACCCTGGAGGAATAGTGAGACCAAACATCTCACCTTCCTTTTCTATTATCAGTCTTGAAGGGATAGATTACTTCAAACATTTGATTTTTCAGCATAATCAACATATCTCAGTGTTATAAACTTAAAATTAGGGGTTCAAGCACGAAGTGCTGAAACCCTATTGTTATTGTTAATTTTCCCATGATGCAACATTCAGACATAAAACTGATCGGGCAGACCAAACCGTAAGTCGTAGAGACTTGAAACTTTGGGGGCTGATAGTACTCACACCGCCTACAGCGTCACCAAGGCCCGCCCCGATCGGCCTGACGGGGGCGCTACAGCGGTCAAAAGTACGAAACGGCTCATAACTCATCAACCGTGAGGCGTAGGCTCAAGTGTCTTATATCGTTGGATTCCTTGGCTCGAGGCGGACCAGGTGCATGCCTCGGATTTGCTCGTCACCCTGGGAAAATTTTCGGGTATTTGGGGTTTTTCACAAAACCTACTTTCGCGAACTAGTCCTAGGTTTTTGGCCCGACCGGAACCAAACCAGTGCAGCAAGATTCTCTGGAGTCCGAATGTCAATAATTATCAAAAAAAAGTGAAAATTTGGGCTCACGGTCCCTAAGGGCCGCCAAAACGTTTGAAGTGGGAGGAGCCCATTTTGCTTAATTGGCTATAACTCGTGAACGGAACGCGATTTTTGCACCAAACTCAGCACGCGTATGTACGAGCTCATTCTGTGGTCGCGTGAAAAAGGACGTGGCGACTGGCCACTTGGTGGCGCTATAACTGTTAAAAGGGTGTCAAAATGATGCATTTC
Source organism: Scardinius erythrophthalmus (assembly GCF_964197995.2). Taxonomy (NCBI): domain Eukaryota; kingdom Metazoa; phylum Chordata; class Actinopteri; order Cypriniformes; family Leuciscidae; genus Scardinius; species Scardinius erythrophthalmus. The sequence continues at coordinate 1,499,776 of NC_138244.1, forward strand.
TATGGCAAATCCCATGAAATGGCTGAAAGCGGCCATCTTGCTGTCTGATTTGCATACAACCTCACAAAATCGGGCATGCGCATGCGTCACGTGATCCTAAAGAAGCTTGGAAACTTTCACGGACGTCGGGCCATTGGTGGGGCGCTTTAACTGTCATAAAGGTGAGAAGGCCTCTGTATTATCCTATGCAAAATGACATTTAAATGACTGAAAAATGGGGGAAAAAAGAGCAGCACTTCACCAAATTAGCTGAGCACATGCGCCATATTATTCTAAAGAAGCGTGCAAACTTTTATGGAGATCGGGCCATCAGTGGAGGTGTCACAGTTTAAAAGGTAAAAAAAAAATTCACCACATTTCCATGATAAATGAGCTAAAAGGGCAAAAAACATACTTTTTCCTCTCCGAGGCACACGTTAAAAGGCTTGATAAAGTTTTTGGAACGCAGCAGCGCAAGCGGCAAGTGCCTAGACCCTATAGTTTTTTTTTTAGAGGCCTTTTTGTGGCCCTTTTTTAGCCACTTATTAGGGGTTCAAGCACGAAGTGCTGAAACCCTATTGTTATTGTTAATTTTCCCATGATGCAACATTCAGACATAAAACTGATCGGGCAGACCAAACCGTAAGTCGTAGAGACTTGAAACTTTGGGGGCTGATAGTACTCACACCGCCTACAGCGTCACCAAGGCCCGCCCCGATCGGCCTGACGGGGGCGCTACAGCGGTCAAAAGTACGAAACGGCTCATAACTCATCAACCGTGAGGCGTAGGCTCAAGTGTCTTATATCGTTGGATTCCTTGGCTCGAGGCGGACCAGGTGCATGCCTCGGATTTGCTCGCCCTTCAGGCGCCAATTTCGAGTAAATTGCATTTTTTTGAAAAACCTATTTTTGCGAACTTCTTCTAGGTTTTTGGTCCGATCAGAACCAAACCACTGCAAGAATATTCTCTGGAGTCTGACAATCAATAATCATCCAAAAAATTCAAAATTTCAATTAACAATCGATAAGGGGAACCAAAATATTTGATGGCACCAGGGCCACTTTTACTAAAACGGTTATAAATTGTGAACGGAAAGAGATTTTTTTGCTAAACTTGGGATACGTCTTCCTGAGCTCAGTCTGAGATCACTTGAAAAAAAATCGCAACCATTGGCCACTAGGTGGCACTATAAAACGGTTATAACTTGTGAACGGAAAGAGATATTTTCGCAAAACTTGGGACACATGTTCATGAGCTCATTCTGAGGTCACGTGAAAAAAAATCATGACAATTGGCCACTTGGTGGCGCTATAAAATGGTTATAACTTGTGAGCGGAAAGAGATATTTTCGCTAAACTTGGGACACATGTTCATAAGCTCAATCTGAGTTGACATGAAAAAAATCGTGACAATTGGCCACATGGTGGTGCTATAACAGTGAAAAAAATCATGAAAATAGCTATAAGCGCACCCAACCGTTAGTCTACTGAAAATTGGCACGCAGTGTCTTTGTCCAGGGTGCCATGATAGTCTATGAGAACATTGGTGTATCTCAAAACTCAGTATACGTCATTGGCACAATGCCTTGAAGGAGCCTTAGAAGTTTCAAGAAAGTGTTTTTTCACAGGAGTGACCTCCTAAGACTCCTGAATCCTTGCCGATTCCAACAATACCAAACATGCCAGGTTTCGCCTTATGGTTTTTGTAAGTGTCATTTAGAGCTTTAAAAAATTGTGGTTATCTTCAAAGCCGTTAGTCCGATCGAGACAACAACAAAAAAACTAAGGAAATTTGAAAACATTGGTAAATAGCTAAACAATAATGCCAAAATGTCAAAATTATGATAGGAACAAAAAAAACTAAAAAAAAAATCCAATCATTATCACCCATGGATCATTTTTATGCTCTCATAAATAGAAGTGTCTAAACTTCAATAAAAAAAATTATATTTACAACAAATTTGACAGACATTCCAAAACTCTGGAATAGTCTTCCTGATACTGTTCGTTGCTCAGACTCGCTCTCCCAGTTTAAAACTAGATTAAAGTCGCATCTCTTTGGCCAGGCATTCATATAATCCCACAGTTCAAACTACAATCCGGCCTCTAGCTCATAAATGCCAGAGGAGAACTGGCCCCCGACTGAGCCTGGGTTCTCCCAAGGTTTTTTTCTCCATTAGGTCACCTGATGGAGTTTTAGGATACCATTAGGTCACTTGATGGAGTTTTTCGGTTCCTTGCCACTGTTGCCTTTGGCTTGCTCAGTTGGGGATATTTTGGGGATGTTTGATTTGGTTTTATCAATCAGTGAATTCCTCTTGAAACAAGCTTTGTTGTATTGTTTTGATTTGATGCTGTGAAGCTGCTTTGATGCAATCTGTATTGTGAGAAGCGCTATACAAATAAACTTGACTTGACTTGACTTGACATGTATGGGCACCTTTCAAGGACACCTAATAAAAGTGGTGGAGATCAGGCAAGACGTGGTGGTGCTATAACTGTCAAAAAAACGTTCCTAAGTAAATTGCCTGTATTGGCTGTAAATGGTATTTTCCATCAATGATATAAGTTTATTAGTTTATTTGGATCCCCATTAGCCACTACCTAGGCAGTGTCTACTCTTCCTGGGGTCCCAACAAGTAAAAAATACAAAACTACATTTAATCAACAACAATAAAAAGTCAAGTCAATGAAACACACTAACCCAAAATTCATTCCAAATATCGAAATCAACAATTTACTATATATTGTGCCATTAAATGTTCCTTTAAATATTTTTTTAAAACTAATTTTTCTTGTAAAAATGTTCCTTTAAATATTTTTTTTTAAACAAATTTTTCTTGTAAAAATGGGTGATATCAATGGTAGGCTAAATGATTCCATATTTTCATTCCTCTATACATTACAGTCCGTTCTTTTCCAGTGGTTTACGAAACAGGAAAAAAAAAAAAACATCCCTTTTATTCATGCCTGGTGTAAAAATTATGCCTAGTACTATTATACAAAAGTTGAGAGTACAGGACATTAGGAACTTTAGACACAGAGATATTTCTTATAAAATAAAGCAGAGAGACAATCCTTGAGAGACCAGTGCATTCTTAGTATATTATCTCTTCTATAACAGTTTAAATTGAGTCGTGTCGCTCTGTTCTGGACAAATTATATTTTTCAATCAGTTCTTTTTTTTTTCCTTTACTTGATGCACTCGATTACACCACTGGGCAATAACACACGATTCATCCAATCACTGATTGTGCTGCTGTGACTGACACCTCTGAGAGCCAACAGAAGCGGCATATTCATAAGGCCCGCCCACAGGTCGCGCAGGCGCTGCCACTGTCAGCATAAACAGAGAATCAGATGAGAACAGATCAAATGAGACACGGAGCATTTCTCCAGAAACTCCTTGCACTAAATGATAATCATAATCTATCGAGAACTGTGATTGTGTGCACTTGTAAACTTTGGATGCTTCAGCCTGGAGTGTTGTCGTCAGAGAGAGGTGAAGTGGAAATCGGAGTAAAGATTTAGTGGATCCCAGAGCGGTAATCTTTATTGAATAGTCTTTTTTTAATTGAATATGTGATGCAATCTCGTTTTGGTGAGTGACATTTTTTTATCATATGTTATCTTATGAAAGATATGTCAATTTCAGAAATGATTTGATATGAGCTGAGTGTAGGCCGCACAGCGCGAGCTGAACTAATTAGCCGTAGGCTAAAGCTATCACGTATAACAATGAGCATTGTGTCATGAGTTGAGACAATGGGTCTTATTCATGAAACACGAGCAGAACGAATTTTTGTGTAAATCGTGTGTAAAGTGGTTCTGACGTAAATTTTCGGATTCATTAAAATGTTCGTATTTTCCAAACGTTAGTTGGTACGAAAGAAATCTACACCTGCTCCCAGCCACGCGTAAATAGTGCGCTTAACATCCGAACGTTTTGCTCATTAATAAGGCTGCATTTTAATTCACCTTAATCGGGTACATATTTTACGGAAGAGGATTAGGGCCAGGCAATAATAAAAAAAATAAAACCATCTCGAGATTAAAGTCATTATAATGCGAGATTAAACTCGTTAACTTTCGAGAAAAAAAGTCGAAATACAATCTTGAGAATAAACTCATTAAATATTGAGAATAAAGTCGTTGTGTTTCGAGAAAAAACTCGTTAAATTTCGAGAAAAAAGTCGAAATACAATATTGAGAATAAACTCATTACATTTCGAGAATAAAGTCGTTGTGTTTCGAGAAAAAAACTCGTTAAATTTCGAGAAAAAACTCGAAATACAATCTTGAGAATAAACTCATTACATTTCGAGAATAAAGTCGTTGTGTTTCGAGAAAAAACTCGTTAAATTTCGAGAAAAAAGTCGAAATACAATCTTGAGAATAAACTCATTAAATTTCGAGAATAAAGTCGTTGTGTTTCGAGAAAAAAAGTCAAAATGAAATGTAGAGAATAACGCATTGGATCAGTGCTCATTATAGCCTACTGATAGAGGACATGGCAGAGTTGGATCACTTAGTCAAGCTATATTTTAGACTTTCTTTCAGTAACAAAGAATAGAACATTCTTAGGTCGGCTAGGTCTTTTTAGAAGAAAAAATCAGTCCAATTTGCGCGATGTACTCGCTTTTGTCCAACATGAAATTCAACGAGGTTTCGTGGTTTCCCAGGATACCATAAGACGCATTATTAAACTTGTTGATCCTCAAGGTGTGGAATTTCGACGAAGGAGAGTACACTTGCGCTGGCCCAAATGCACTCTGGCATATAGACAGCTATGATAAACTAAAACCGTACGGCATTGCCATTAATGGCTGTATAGATGGTTACAGTCGTTACATTCTGTGGATGGAGGCGTACACAACCAACAACGATTAATAATGCGTCTTATGGTATCCTGGGAAACCACAAAACCTCGATGAGGCTAGGCTATGCAATGAACACTGATCGAATGCGTTATTCTCTACATTTAATTTCGACTTTTTTTTCTCGAAACACAACGACTTTATTTTCGAAATTTAATGAGTTTATTCTCAAGATTGTATTTCGAGTTTTTTTCTCGAAATTTAACGATTTTTTTCTCGAAACACAACGACTTTATTCTCGATATTTAATGAGTTTATTCTCAAGATTGTATTTCGACTTTTTTTCTCGAAATTTAACGAGTTTAATCTTGAATTATAATGACTTTAATCTCGATATTTAATGACTTTATTCTCAGGATTGTATTTCGACTTTTTTTCTCGAAATTTAACGAGTTTAATCTCGAATTATAATGACTTTAATCTCGAGATGGTTTTATTTTTTTATTATTGCTTGGCCCTAATCCTCTTCCGTATATTTACACAGCATTTTGAAAAAATATTAGGTAACACTTTACAATACGGGTGCACTAATCTGCATTAATTCATATTTAACTAATGCACAGATAATCATGTGTTAATGTATGACTCATGTAGAACTAAACCATTAATTAATGATTACTGCATCAGCAACTAATAAAGATTCTAAATGATTAATAGATTAAGTAATATATGAATTGTTATTAATTAAATGTGTCTATGTATTAATTAATTAATAACTTATTTTATTAACTAAAAGTGTAAATGAATGCGTTAATTACCACAGTTGGTCAAAGCAATGTACTTCAACTTCCAGTTGTCTGCTTTAATTAATCATTAACTAATGATTTGCAAATGCATCATTATGTTATGACTTTACTTGTTGAGGCACATGACTATTAACTAATTAAGTTGGCTTGAGAGAGCCAACATATTGAAATCCTATTTAAACTTATTAAGTTGGCTTGAGAGAGCCAACATATTGAAATCCTATTTAAACTTATTATTATTAAGTTGGCTTGAGAGAGCCAACATATTGAAATCCTATTTAAACATATTATTATTATTATTCTGACCCTAAAAATTTACAACTCAAACTCCTCTTAGAGCTTTAACTCTACATACTCCAAACTCGGCTCAGACACTCAAACTGATCTGACTCGGTGTGCTCTATCTTTTCAGACTGATCGGACTTACGGTTTTCCTACAAATGACGATCAAAACTCGAAAAAACTCATTCAAAAACTCCCATTGACTTACATTGGGGAGTTCTAAAAAATTCAAACCGACAAAAATTTAAATCTAAACACCTTGAAGACTAAACCAAACTGCCGTTCTATATACTATATGAGCCATTGAGACTCATTTAAACTAATAAACTCTAAACTATAAACACTTATAAACTAATTAACTTATAAACTCATGAATTCATAGACTTATGAACTCTTAAACTCATAAATTAATAAACTCTGAACTCTTAAACTCATTTAAACTTATAAACTCTAAACTCTTAAACTCATTTAAACTTATAAACTCTAAACTCAAAAACTCTTACACTTATAAACTCATCAATTTATACACTTATAAACTCTAAACTCATAAACTCTGAGTGTGTGTGTCTGAGTGAGTGTGTGAGCGAGTTAGTGTGTGTGTGTGTGTGTGTGTGTGTGTGTCTGTCTATCTATCCAACTTATTTATCTATCTGTCATAAACTTCAAACTACTTTAAACTTCAAACCACTTTAAACTTCTTAAGTTTAAAGCTTCCAGCTCCCAAGCAACTCCATAGCAACCAAACTCGAGTACCCTAGCAACCGTTTTGTAAGACCTATATCTCTGTATCAGAACATCGTATAGAGATGAGGTTTGGCTCTTTTGACTCATGCTAGCAAACAGCACTTCCAACATGCTACACATGCTAGCAGTGAATAGCTACATGCTAATAGCGATTAGTTAAGTGTTAAATCATGCCAAGATCATGCTAAGAACTCTATAAAAACTCCATAGCAACCATCTGTGACAACTACCAGCCACCTAGTAACACCATATCAACCGCCCTGAATACCCTAACAACCGCCTAGCAACACCATAGCAACCACCAGAACACCCTAGCAAACGCCTAGCAACCCCCTAGCAACACCATAGCAACCACCCAGAATACCCTAGCAACACCATAGCAACGACCCAGAATACCCTAGCAACCGCCTAGCAACACCATAGCAACCACCCAGAATACCCTAGCAACCACCTAGCAACCACCCAGAATACCCTAGCAACCGCCTAGCAACACCCTAGCAACCACCCAGAACACCCTAGCAACCGCCCAAAATACCCTAGCAACCGCCTAGCAACACCCAGAATACCCTAGCAACCACCCAAAAGACCCTAGCAACCGCCTAGCAACCACCCAAAAGACCTTAGCAACCACCGAAAATATCCTAGCAACCACCCAGAACACCCTAGCAACCACCCAAAAGACCCTAGCAACCACCCAAAATATCCTAGCAACCACCCAAAATATCCTAGCAACCACCCAAAACACCCTAGCAACCGCCTAGCAACCACCCAAAAGACCCTAGGAACCACCGAAAATATCCTAGCAACCACCCAAAATACCCTAGCAACCGCCTAGCAACCACCCAAAAGACCCTAGCAACCACCGAAAATATCCTAGCAACCGCCTATCAACCACCCAAAAGACCCTAGCAACTACCCAAAATATCCTAGCAACCGCCTAGCAACTACCCAAAAGACCCTAGCAACCACCCAAAATATCCTAGCAACCGCCTAGCAACCACCCAAAAGAACCTAGCAACCACCAGAAATATCCTAGCAACCGCCTAGCAACCACCCAGAATACCCTAGCAACCACCCAAAACAGCCTAGCAACCACCCAGAACACCCTAGCAACCGCCTAGCAACCACCCAGAATACCCTTGCAACCACCTAGAACACCCTAGCAACTACCCAAAATACCCTAGCAACCACCCAAAAGACCCTAGCAACCACCCAGGACACCCTAGCAACCACCTAGCAACCACCCAGAACACCCTAGTAACTGCCCAAAATACCCTAGCAACACCATAGCAACCACCCATCACATCCTAGCAACCGCCTAGCAAAAAACTTTCTGGTCCAAACTTTCTCAAGCCAACTTAAAGTTTGTCTCGACGAACTTTCGCATCTAGTTAAGTTGGCTTGAGAGAGCCAACATATTGAAATCCTATTTAAACTTATTATTATTAAGTTGGCTTGAGAGAGCCAACATATTGAAATCCTATTTAAACTTATTATTATTATTATTCTTCTGAGCGGAAAAAAATCTGAGACTAACTCCTCCTAGAGCTTTAACGCTACATACTCCAAACTCGGCTCAGACACTCAAACTGATCTGACTCGAGTTGCTTTATCTTTTCAGACTGATCGGACTTACGGTTTTCCTAAAAATGATGATCAAAACTCGAAAAAACTCATTCAAAAACTCCATTGACTTACATTGGGGAGTTCTAAAAAATTCAAACCGACAAAAATTTAAATCTAAACACCTTGAAGACTAAACCAAACTGCCGTTCTATATACTATATGAGCCAATGAGACTCATTTAAACTAATAAACTCTAAACTATAAACACTTATAAACTAATTAACTTATAAACTCATGAATTCATAAACTTATGAACTCTTAAACTCATAAATTAATAAACTCTGAACTCTTAATCTCATTTAAACTTATAAACTCTAAACTGATTTAAACTTATAAACTCAAAACTCAAGAACTCATACACTTATAAACTCATCAATTTATACACTTATAAACTCTAAACTCAGACACACACACTGAGTTTATGAGTGAGTGTGTGAGCGAGTTAGTGTGTGTGTGTGTGTGTGTGTGTGTGTGTGTGTCTGTGTGTGTGTGTGTGTGTGTGTGTGTGTTTGTGTGTGTGTGTGTGTCTATCTAACTTATTTATCTATCTGTCAAACTTCAAACTACTGTAAACTACTGTAAACTT